>NC_051210.1:53679272-53737359 GCF_015220075.1 Falco rusticolus
AAAGCTGTTATGAGACCCTCTGTACATCTGCACAAGGCCAGAAGAAGGGCAGGAATCATTGTTGAAACTAAGTAATAATTTAGGGATTGAAAGGTTCTTGTATGACCAGCTTCTGTATATAGAAAGTGTATTGAGATGTCAGAATATGAGATTAAGGACTTGGGAAGATCGACTGGAACGCTTGTAGTTGCCTGCCAAGAAACCGTGAACTTTAGTAAACGTAATTCCGGCAGGGGGAGATCGCGACCACCGACTCATATACCACCTACCCAAATCGTACCCCAGACCCATTTCTGGACCTTTCTAAGCTCTATTGCGCAGAATCGGATATGGGAGGAGAATATGTTAATGATTTATGGGAAATTGATATGCATGAATATTTAATGAATATGTATGAATAAGTTTTATATATGATATCTGATTTTGAAGCTTGGTGTGCGTTGATCGTGAGAGGAGTCACTCACGCACCCGGCCATCAATAAAGAAGTGTCTGCTTATCTACATCACATTGGTGTCGATAAGTTCTTCATTCCGAGATTTTGGTAACATAAATACATATTTCATTTTACATTTATTTCACATAATTGAGAAATACTTCAACCTGAGGGTCTGATCATGTGTATCTTTACCCCAGTATTTAGTACATATATTGTCAACAATGTAAAACCACAGTATCATAAAGGATTCAATTAAATACATACACTTCTCTACATAAAGGATAAAAACAATATTCTAGTGACTTCTTCCTCTTTATTTAAAATAAGTACTGGATTCTGGAATCCAGAACTGTATCGTGAAGCCCTGGAAACTTAAAGGCTGACCCCTGAGAACCAACACTGGCGTGGTTCCTACCTTTGTCAATTTCCCACCAGAGTTAATAAACACGTATCATATTATCAACAAAAAGTATTAGCATAGTAGGATTTTTCTGCCTCATTTTCTTTCTGCCTTCTAAGAATTTCAAAGCTAGCACACAATCTTATTATTATTATTCTCTAAAACACTCTAGAAAACTTATCCAACCTACTTCTCAATACGTGCATCTGTACAAAAGTGGAAAAATACAGAAAACTTTCTCCCAGTCTTCAGGCATCTCTTGCCTATTAATAAAAAACAGTCACTGAGATATGACAGAATTACTTCTTCCTTATTCTAGAAATTACAAGGTATCTTTATTGACCATTCTTCTGAGTACTACACAGTGAAATAAATATCCAAGTATGATCCTGTTAGAGTGTCTTAGAAATATTACAGAGAATATTCACACACATACTATCAACTTACGCTACACCAGAGACAAAAACCAGTACTAAGTGGAGAAAACACACTTAATGGCTATTTTATCTCTCTCAGGCAGCACAAATATAACCTATGTCAATATACCATTCCAGCCCAAGTGCCTCTGGGCAATACACGAGTGAAATTTTGAGGAACGAGGTTACTTCAATGGTTACGGTTAAGATTGCACTGAAGTTTTCCACCAAACCAAGGCCTCAGGTAGTTACTTATCTTCATAAATTAAGTACAGCTGATGCAAAACAGAAAGACTATATCACAGGTCCAAATTCAAAAGACAAATCAATGCCTGAATTGGAATTATAAATTAATAGCTTGAGGCTACAGTTCCTTCACAGATCACCAAAATTTCCCATAAACACTCCATATAGTAGACAACAATTGCATTAAAACTCCCTCAGGGATCAGTTTCTTAAGTGTAATTATTCTGTACATTTTAAAAAAATACATATAATACGCACTTCTCAGCCAAGAAAAAGCATTTAGTAAAACCCTATTGGCACTAAAAGCACGTCACTTCCAATACCGATGGTTTACAAAGGAGGTTCAGATTTTGACAAAGGCAATGACAACTTTACGGGCTAGATTTTTTTTATTATTAAAAAAAAACAACTTACTACTATAATATCTTGGAAATAGGATAATTTCTTAGGTAATCCTCTGTACCAATATCTCAGGGAACTAATGCTTGTTAAATGCAAGTCATACCTTTTCTGTGTTTCTCTTTGGACAATAATTATAGAAAGAGAAGCTCAACTCCAGAAGATAACCTTATAGAAGAGACATTTGTCTCCTTGGCAAACGTCACGTTCAGTTTGCCTACTGACTCCATAGCTATCCTTGAGAAGGCTGTTGAGAGGCCACACTAATGCAGTAGGAAATCCATTTTCATTTTGACACACTTGATAATGAGAAATTATACATGCCTCTGTATCTGAGACTGCAATTCTATCCACTCCTTTAAGAGGTAAAATATTATATTTTAATGTTAAGAAAGCTGCACAATTAGAGTTGTAAGGTTCACCTAGAGGACAATGAGTCTTAATGATCGCTACATATACCGCTGTCCAGCAAATGAGGCATAAACGTTAGAGGAACTGGTTTGTATTCCCATCTTGAATCAAAATAATGGCTACTCTTAGATCCTGGCATTTGTAGGTGTTCACTCTAAGGCAGATAAATGCTGCTTGTGAAAGGTGTCAAGGGACAAGAGCTGCCAGTGGCAATAAGCAGAGTTGTCAGTTCTTGTCATTTCTGGAGATCAGCTGCTAGCCCCACAAGGTACTGGACATTCAGGAAAAGCTTAGATTTGACCTTTCAACAGCTTCCTTTCCTAAAGACCTACTGGAGATCCTACCACAGTTTTGTAAAGTTTTTTTGAGTCTTCAGGATACCACATGCTACTTATGTACAAGAACTTTTTATTAATTATGGTAATCAAATCTTGAAAATTGAATGTAAACAGATCAGCAATGTAGTTACCAGAGGAAGGAGATAAAACACATTTTTCTAGCGTAGCAATACCATTGCAAGTGTTATATAGTGATGGTCTTTTCTGATGCTAGGTGATGAAGTATGAAAAATGCAAATTCTGTACTTAATTAACTCATAACCACACAAGAGCAAAACATTTTAAAGAAACAAAACTCCACTCAAAGATCAGATCAATACAGTATGGGAGTGAAAGCAATACTGCAAATTACAATACTCACATGGCAAAAATAAACATGCCTCTATCAATTGGTTAACACATCATTCTCTACATCCTAACACCAGAAAAAGAGAGTTCATGTTTCTTTCTGAAATAAGTAAGAATCTTCAAGCAGCATCTGGCATTTTAAGCTCTGAAGCAAAAGAATCATAATTGCATCTACAGATGTAATTTTCCCCTATTTCAGCATGTTAAACCTATTTATTACATTACTGAACATGCCATACATGTTATGACTACCAGTATCAGATCAAGCACATCTCACAGGAAGATGAAAATGAACATAAAAACCAAAGGAGCTTTATTTTATATCATAGCAGGAGGAAAACCACAGCTGTATAACTAGCAATTTCCACTAATCAAACTCTCGTCCAAGCCACTCTATCCATTGACAATAGTTTCCTCTCTTTGTTTCCTTACCTTACAAAGTAACCAAAAGCAAAATAACTTTGAACTTCTGAATAATACTTAAAACACTAAAAACCATTTACAAAAAACCTATACTGAATTCAATCTATACACTATTATTGTATCATTTAAAGCAATGGGAAATTTTAGTCAACTTGAATCTAAAAACAGTTTCTAATGTTGCATGCCCAAATACTGCTGCAAAGAAGTCTCTGGGACAAATCAATGTGCATCCAGAGTCAGTGTGCTTGCTCCTTCTGCTGAATTTGCTTTTTTATTGCTTAAGTGAGCAGAAATATAACTACATTAAATACAGAAGAATAATATTACCACAAGCTAATATACCACATTGAGCATAAGACCAAGGTTCATTACATAAAAATTATTAGTATTTTGAGTGTGACATACAGCTTGGGCTGTATTGCTGCACTTCTCTAAACCGGCAGCCTGAACTATAATTTCTGGGATTGATTCCCCAGTCCCCAGTACTCCTCATTGCTCAGTCCTCTAGGCAGTAATTCAACAAAAACAACCATAATAAGGGAGACTCAGATGTCAGACATACATAGGGAAATGCTTCAGGGAGAATGAAAAAAAAAAAAAATAACACCAACAGACCACAAAGAAACAATTAACCCAATCATTTTTCTGTAGAACAAACATTCAGATCACAAAGACACACACATAAAGAAACATATGCAGTGACAAAAACACAAAACTCGATGTCTAAGTGATCTTGTGCAAAAAATGAATTTCTGCAGAATGACTTCGTATTAATAGCAAATCCAGAACGTCTCTGCTAAGATTCACGCATGCTGTTGAATATGATAGTATTCTGTTTGCAAACTATGACTCTGAAATGGCTGACAGTGTCAAAGAATGCTGTCTTCATATTATTAACAGCCTCTGATCACCTCTATTCACAGAAACTTCCTAACCGAACCCTAGCATCTGAAGGGCTTCAAATATATTAATTTGAATATAAATTATCTGTATTAGAAATGGCTACAGACTGTGCAACTTGTGGAAACTGACGTAATCTGCAGATGAACTATAAAGCCCCAATTTCTTAATTTTTTGTAACAGCAGTAGCACATATTATCTTCTTCCTCAATTTTGTTTACATTTATGATTTTACTGGACTCAAATGAAAATAAAAACTAATGTATCAATACACAAATCCTTCTTGTAAAGGAACAGATTAACTCAAAAAGCACAGTAACAAGAGACTAGTATCATAGTCATCGCTGGCACCATTTTCGTTCAAAAAGCACAGAGAACAAGAACTGAGTAAATATGCATGTTGAATGACATTTCTGGTAACTCCAGAATATGGGTGAAGCACTTTCTTAAAGAGGAATACAGTCATTAGTACATTGATGCTGATTTTATTCCCTGATACCTGACAACATTCTTGAACATGATCTGAAAAATCTCCTCTGACTGGCATTCATCTAGCCACAGATCTTTAACTCACATGCCAGCAAGTGTCAGGAAAGCTAATGAGGCTTCAGTTAGCCAGTCTCCCTCAGCAGTTCTTCAATCTCTTTAGATGTAAACATTCTGCTCACACAAAATATATTGTTTCTCTTCTGGTGTTGTCACAAAAACATGCTGATAAATTAGATCACAATGAGTAACAGACACATGAAAATAATATCAAATTCCAGTTCAAGCTAGGAAATACCAATAACTGCCATATCCAATAAAACTCTTAATTATTTCCTTCAATCAATAAGCAGACAGGTACATAACAGCTACTTGACATGATTCTAAGACAAAGTTTTCTTTCCAAAATTTAAAAAAATATGTATTTCCAAAAATACACCCTTATCTACTACAAGGACAATCATCATGTAAAGAGGAAAGACTGGAAAGTATATGACTTCTTGTTGCAATGTTGCTACTCTCACATTTAAAAGTTCACATTTCACATTCACAAGAAAAGACACCGAGAAGCTGACAAGATACTGGATAGGACAGCAAATGAAGAGCAGAATCCTTGAGATTAGCAAACCAGTGTCATCACATCATCATCTAGACAGATCATATCATACACAATCCATGCTTAAATAGGAATTTTACACCATGTTTTAACTATAACGTTGAAAAAGTATCAGCAGGCAAAAGGAATATAATTTAAAAAGAGCAATTTCACTGCAACCTACCACATATTTAGATCTTTAATTCCTTTACTAGATTGATCTTAATATTAATACCATCCATTTTTGTGTAAATTACCATAACATTTTCTGAAATATGCTCTGTCTAGCCCTCAAGGTATCCAAACATATCCATGTAGGATACAGATCATGGGCCTAAGCTGTCTAATTTTCAGAGAGATGCTTAACAGCTAATTGAAGTATCATGCCTGGCAAAACTGCAGCTTAGATTAAAAAAAAAAAGAAAGAGAGAGTATGGCTTTCCCAAACTATTGAGGCAGAAGACAGAAATCATTTACTTTAGGCTTGGACCAAGGAGGGAGATGCACTGACGAGGGACCAGTTAAGATTACAGCACCCAGCTCAATGCCTAAATTGGTGCTAACTGAAAGCATAATACTCCTTAGTTATAAGCAGAAGAATCATTTAACAGTCATGTCGTCTCTCTCTGAAGCCAAGAAAGTTTATCTGTAGCTACAAGAAACAGATACTGTGACTAGAGGTAATAACTTGGGGGGGCTGGGGATCACAAAGTCCAACAGGACTTGTATCACTTAAAGTAGAAAAGAAGAGCTCCAAGAAAATTGCAAATACAAAGTGCAGGCAAACACTGAAGCACACAGCAATGCTGGAATTAGACCTGTAGCCACAGATACAGTATCAGCTCCATTCTGCACTATGCAGACTACCAAAGTGTCTACAAGAGTGTGAGGACCAATCTCCAGTTCTGTAACTGAAAAGATTCTGGAAAACAGTACCTGAAAAAACTATGCATTACAGAACTAAAATGCTAAGGCAATATGAAAAAGGAATGTATTTGTTTTCCTTCTTTGATGGATAGAACTGTTGTTCGATAAGCTTCACAAGCCACATTTGGTAGAATAAAGTTGCTTTATTTATCGACTTTGGCTGGCTGTATATGTGATTGCTGGTTAAAGCAGACTTACTTTTTCTATTTACTTCAGAGAAGCAAGTCCCTACCTTGGGTAAGTTTCTTAATTTTTCTAGCCTGTCTGCACAAGACAGTGGCTTTCTAAACTTAAAGCACCCACGTCAGCTCACAAAAAGAGCATCTGAGAAGTTCTAAGTATTGTTTTAATGGTTTTGATCACTGTGGTATCCGTTTACAGAGGACTACATTCCATGGCTGCAGAATATATTAACTTATTTTGTACATAACTCTGTTCTATACATCATTGTCACTTACCATCATTATTTAAGGCCAAGTTTGTTTTTCTTGATTTCTGCTTCACTCTATGGCTTGAAGTGCCTGAAGGTACCATACATTATACAATAACATGCATATCTGCAATTTATAGTGAAGATCTGGACAAACATACTCAAAACAATTGCCTAACATTATGCTTCTTATTTACGCAATTAAGTGAAACAATGGAATTTTGTGGTCACTACTCAGCACTAAAATAAAATTTTACAAAGCTACTTAGAGCAACTAAATGCCAAATCAGAAGCTCAGTGTTACACATTCCCAGGAAGGCCATTTAACTGCTCCCAGTTGCTTTGTGCCACTTAAAAGTAAGAAGAAAACTGCTCTAAGGAAATTTCTCAAGATTTGTTCAGATGGAGAGATAAAGAGGAGACTGCTAGTTTCTAGTACACACCAGTTCTTTGCATTATGTCTCAAAACAGAAGTATGTGTTTCCACCTCTTTTTATGTTTGTGAAAATATGGTACTTACTTTTAACATCTTGCGCACTAGAAAGTAGTTGCAAACTACTTGATGTTTGATCAAAGTTGATGTAAGACAAGTACATGTCATATGCATCAGTATCAGTTTTTAAGTGACTATTTTAAATTAGAACAGAAAAATAGAATTACCAAAACTGCAGGGAGAGATAATCATTCTTTCCATATGAAACTAAGCAAAAGTCCGGAAATCAAGACATATGTACAGACTCTTAAGAAAGCTTTTGATGATACCCAGAAGCCTGTAGCCTTTTTCTTGACAAGAACTATAGTCTCTTGAGACATAACTCCCAAATAAATGTATAACATTTACCAAAAAACAAACAAGTAAAAAGTAGCTTTAAGGCAGCATAGGGGGCTATGGCCTATACCTAAGATTTGTATTCAAAGGATTCTTATGCCACTTTTATCTGTTTACACAATTCAAAACTTGATCTTAAATGCAATTGCTGTGAGATCTAATAACGAACATTTGATTGGTGAATGTACTTGTTTTAAATGATGTCTTATTGTTCAGAGCTTTTTGCAAAGATAGATCCAATGTTTTTAGAAGAATGATACGTGACTTGTCTGTGCATTCAGAGGCCTCACTGTTTACATTTCCCATACAGAAAGAAATTATTTCATCTTGGTTGTTTTTTGCAAATGCCTTTATATATGGTCTCATAAATACAGAGAAAGATCATCAGAAAAATGTGTCAAATAGTACACTCACCTTCATCGCTAGCTGCTTGCTGTTTAACCAAAGTCATTGGAGACCTAGCTGGGGGTTTATTTAGTGGATGACGCCAACTCTTAGACATTTGCTTTCTTTCAACTTCTGCTAACTGAAAAGGAAAAAAACCACAACTAACTATGTAATTCTGCGAAGTAAATTCTAATGAACAAAAACATTCTTCTGTAAACAAGCATGAACATGAATTCTGTAAATACTGTTAGGTTACCTGAAGCGCCTTTAGTGTACCAATTGCACGTTTGTCTCTAATTCAGAATATAGACTTTAAAAAGAGCATTCCTTGTCAAACACAAATGGCTTGAGGTATAAGTTACTGCAGCCCTTCCCAAATTAAACTAAGTCCTGGTTTGCTGAGGCAGTGTTTGAAAGGAAGACAGTCCAAAAAATTCTGCAAACCCAGAAGTATAATACAGCCACTAACCATGGCTGGGAACTGATTTCATTTTTAAAAGACTGCAAAATTCCTGAGGAAGTGAAAAAAAAATATCTGGAGTTGAGATTAAGAGTCCTGATATGCGATTAACATGTTGATCTGGGATATGAGGAAATTCCTCCCTCAAGCACCCTTACGTACATTTAGCTTAAACTTATCCAAGCTTCAACTAAAGCCAATTCTACAGAGTCCATAAGTGCAGCTTTCACAACTCCAGATTTGACTGCCATGGGGGACCCATGAAGTAAACCAGCTGATGATGGTATCTGGAGGTTCAAGAGCAGAGGAAGGGCAAGCACACTGGGAGATGGGTGAGAAGGATGGTCTCACACGATTCCTATGGACCACAGCACTCTGCTCCTCAATGCCCTCAGTCTAACCTAGCATGTTACACACATGCCCCTTGACTGATTTGAGAGTGGAAAATTACTACTATAAAATGGAAGTAAATTACAAAACAACATCGTATTTACTGTGATAAACAGAGGGACGAAGATGTGGTTGAAGCAGAGGACAGGTTTATGATCTAGAAAAAGTTACTAAGTAAAAATGGAAAGATCAGACTTTTTAATTGCATCTGTACAAAACACTTCTTCGCTTAACAGAAAGAAAGATTATGCAATTATACTGGAGGATATCTGAAACTTCATATATAAATGGCTGAAAGGCACAGAAAGAGATAAATATAATCTTTAATACATGATGATTAAAACAAGGAGATGTTTATAGTGTTCCTTATTACTGCAGTGGAAGGGCTGGAGCCAAGATTATTAAAACCCACAACACTGCAAAAAAAATCATTAGTGCACAGTTCATGTGTGTGAAAGGGTCAGCATGATTTTACTTTGGCCTCTAAAATATATTTCCCACTAAACCTGGCAATATGGCAGTGGATTTAATGCTCTCTCTCTGTCAAACTGGGATTGACCTCAATTCAGACAGCTACTGTGACGATCATCACAGCTTAATTATTCATGATGCTTCCTAAAGTCAAAGCTGCCCACCCTTCATAGCAGAGAAGCAAGAGTTAAAAAAAGAATGTAAGTTTGCAGGTGCCCCAATGATAAAACATTACTAAACCTACTACTTAAAAATTAAAATCTGTATTACTTTTATTAAAAGCATCTTTTTCTTCAAGTGTTTCCTTTACACGTTTTTGGCCATTTCCAAAATTTAAGAACAGCGAGTTTCACACCCTGAAATCATACTGTCTGTATTATTGTGCTATACCCATGAAGATTCAATGGCTATACCCATTGAAGATTCACTTTCTCTAACTTCAATACCATGGATACAGTTTCAACAGAAGCAAGCAAGTCCATAAGATTTCATAAACCATGTCAGATAATATAATAGAATGATAGCAAACTTTGTTTCCGTCTAACCTGATGTAGAGATGCTCCTCAGCTTTCCTTCATCCACTTCATTTCCTCATCAAACCAAAAAATGAATTACCATGTGCTTCCACATCAATATGTTCTGTCCTTGGACAGTAAGTATCTCAGAATCAACCCATTCTGCTGACATTTTATCAGCATAACGTTAACTCCCCTTAAGACTCAGTCAAGACTGCCATTTTTTTGAAAGAAATACATCATTCCAAATGCAGCACTCATCTCTAATAATTTCAATTTCATGTCAATAGCAATAATTAAAGCTGATAGCCTTGCTCATACTGGCAGGCAGTGAACATGGGAACAGCTTGAGAATAGCTGCTGACAGTTTGGATTCACAGATATAAAGTGAATTTACTACATATCTAAAATCATAGGAAAAATATGTCAATGAGTAAGCTCCAGAAAAATTCTGCTTCTGGTTCCAAATTCCCACTCTTGCCTGAACACTTCAAAGCATGTTCAAATTAGCATCTGATTAAAATAATGCATATTCTTAAATGCTTTAATATGGATATCAGGTCTCATTAGAAGAATGCTCATTCACATTCCATTAAATCAGGAATATATTACTATAATGATGTAATTTGCTTCACATACACTGGATGTTTCCTTGCCATCAACTTCATCCTTTTTTACAGCAGGCACTTCTCCATGTTCCAAGCTACTTCCACAGCTTTCTAGGCCACTGACATCATCCTCTATCAAGACATTTTCCTCTTTATCTGAGTTTTCTGCTTCAGAAGCTTGTCCCTCTGACTTATGGTATGGTATAGATGAAACAGGCGGATCTGGAGATTTCAAACTCTCTTCTTTTCTATAGGTATCAGAAGTGGGCACGCACACCACAGAATCTTCAAATATAGACAGAGGATGACTGGAATCTGTCCTGTCCTCATCTTCCAGTTTTGTTTTCTCCAGTACAGGAAAAGAGCCCGAAAACGAGTCTGAATGGATGTTTCCTACAGAGCAAGTATATGATTTATTAATAGATCTCACTTTATATTACTGTTTTTCATTTCAGAACAACCTGAGTTACTCAAATTCAGAGCATGGTTTCTCGCTTAGAAATCATACGAAAAAGCATGTAGTAGAAGGACACACACAAACATACGTTTGATCAAAGAATATATTAAATGTAAATGTAAGTTTGGAGTGTGAAATCTAGTTTTAATCATTGATTCAGTGTTTTGTATTTGAATTACAACAGGTCTTTGTTTCATCCAAAATAATATTCAGGTAGTTTGTTTACTGTGACATCCCACAAGCACTGTAACTAGTTGGAATAAAAACCACAAAAGTTTGGTGCATTGAACTTTATACCTATTATGCCTGTTTTAAAAATAAACAAAGAGTAATTGTTTATAATTATGAAAATATATTTCAGATAGATATCAAGAATATTTTGAAAAAAACTGGTCTAAAAATGAAAAGCAATTGGCATAATTCTAAATTTCAACAATTAGCATAATTTTATATTTCAGTGATGCTGAAGGGTGAAAATGCATGGATTTTACTTTATTAAAATTTTTCATCTGCTGATGTTTGCATGGGATAGACAGAACAACGGGTTAGAGAAGTCACCAAAAAAAAAAGTTCTGAAGAACTCTATGGCACACACAACAGTGGATCAGCAGAATATACAAGGCATTAAAGAAAACAGTCTCTGTGAGGTCCCTTCCTATTCTTTCTTTACAATGGTTATTTGAACTTCTTTTTCTGAAAAATTCCCTTTCAGTTCAAATGAATATAAAATTCACTAACACAAAGCCAATACCAAAACATAATCACTGGATACAAAGAAAACTCCCTCAACCAAGCATAATGGACATACTAGCCAGAGATAACACAAGACAAACGGTTGTCGCCAATGTTGTGTACTGGAGCTTCCACCATCATATCTAAAAAGGTCCAGGCACCACCCTTTAATAGCACAAAGGAAAGAGGATAGCTCTCCACTCTTCTCTACTTTTCCTTTTCTTGTCAATAAACACAAGATGGCTGCTAACTAACTCCTAGTTTCTCAGTGGTCATGAACACTCCAAACTTTTATTAAAAGTTGGAAGAAGCTGTAAAAGAATAGCATCTTGTAACAAAAAAAAAAAAGTCATTAGAACATACTAGGAAAGGCTTTGATAGAGCACCAACTGATTTGTATGCAGGAAGTTCTAAGCTTCCGTACCAGAATACTCACTTTGTTATCTTTATGTGGAACAATTCTAGCATTTGCCACCTCCAAATAACCACAAACATAACCATTAATATCCACAATCACAGTTAGCTAGGAAATTGTCAGAATCAATATGAAACCAATTGGGACTGCTCACAGGCTTCAAAGCTAAAATTGCAGTTTGCCTTTCTGAACAGGAATATGAAACTACACCTGAACTACAATGAAATGTGAACCAGAAGAACTAAAGTCCAGAATAGACCAAGTACACTAGTATAAAATATCGGGGGGGGGGTGCGGGGAACATCTTTCTCTTGGCAAGGCCTTTGTTACCTGCACTGTCAGACAGCCCGACAGCTCAATTGGAAGTGACAAGAAATCCGGAGTCTCAAAATACAGCATTTTTATGCACAAGTATAGATCACTTGTAAAATGCCACATTTTTCACGTAAATACATGTAGCATCCAAAAGCATATATATTCCATACTGTTTGCATAAGTATTAAGAGATTCTGTATCATTTCTGCATCAAAAAAAAAAATTGCTGTAAAACACATCAATCTATTGAAGAAATACAATTTACAAAACCTCATCCTTTTTTTCCCCTTTAAAAATCACTACATTAAAACAGTTTAGGTGATATTACTCTTGGCTCAGAATATTAATTTGGGCATTTTCTCATTCTTACTGAATATCAATCTTATCAATGAATATCAATCTCTCTGCATAACTTTATACGTAAGCATTTTAGTACGCTACTTAGGCTAATACTATGTTTTAACATCAACTGATTTGTGGTATTAGAGTATCAACAGCCAACAACTTACATGTGAAACATAACCAGTCCTTATCTCACCTGCAACCTTGACATTATCCAATAAATGTTGATCCAGCTGCATTCTGCTGCTGTTTTCTTCTTCCCCAGAAGGCAATCCTGTGTTTACCAGTCTCACTTTTTTCCCAGGTTCTTCACTGACCTTGGAACCATCAGTAGTTGCTTCAGTCACTATGATTTCTGCACCAGCTACCACAGCAGATACTCTCTTGTCCTCTGGAGTTTTAAGCTTTTTAGATCGAGATCTGGTATGCTGGAAGCTGCCATAAGAGATATTGCTGTCAGAGAAGAATGTCTGTCTTGGATAAGATAAAACGTCTACCAATATATATGTCCCTTTCACCTGCTTAAAGTAGTAAAAAAATGACAATTTTTCATCTTTTTGTGTTGAGATAGTGTTTACAATTTATTAAGTGATAGATTAACAATTGATTGGATTTAACCTTCTAATCTTTTATCACCGTTCTACAGAAAAGTTATTAAACTGTAAAATAACCTTTAAGTAACTATTACTTAACCATCATCCAAGCCAGCCCTTTAATGAATCATTCTTTTGAACCTGAAAGAGAGTAACTGTTACAAAAGTCATGAAGACAAAACATTCTCAGTTGCACTAAGATCAGGCGGGATTTCCAAAACCCCAATGCAACTAAAACACTAGTCTGAATACCCTTGTAAAATCAGGTCTGTTTGATTATCTTGTAAGTTTTATGTACATTTTACACAAATAAAAAGCATCTGAAAGAAGGAAAAATTCTGATCACCAAATATTTGGAATGGCTACAAAATCAAGCAATACATTTCATAATGCTGAGTAAAAAACAAAGCTGAAATCAAAGCTTCACCATAAGTTTTTTCACCCTCAGAAGTAGAAGGGAAAGGCCAAAGCAGGAGAAATGGCATCATCTGTCATAAACCAGTTTTTTATTTATGTGCTTGGGATAAAAGTAACTAGAGATTAGTCCAGTTTCAAATTCAACTATGTGACATGCAAGGAGATTTTTATGTGCTTCATCACACAAGTTTCAAAGCTCATAACACACTAGGGATAAAAGCCCCACTATGGCAGGTGAACCAGGAGTTTTAAAAAGGTTTTGCATCTTAGGCTACAGACATCTCCAGAAAACATTTTGCCTCCACTTACATTTTACAGTATGTCCCCCAATCTTTCAACACCCTTTCCATAAAATAGTAATTTCCAGAAAATTTGCCAGACTACGAGACATCCATCAGTTCACACTGTAATATAACAGCAAGTATTATTACTGTTTACGTAGAGTCATTAGGTGTTCTATCATAGCGAAGTATTTCAGCCGTAAATGTCAGTTTTAAGCTTTCCCTGTTACCATATTCATGAAGATTTCCATATATGGTATTTCTATGTTCACTCTGCTGAAACCTGTATTATTCCCATGATCAAAATTATGACAATTTCAATTGACACGTTACACTAGAAACGAAGTGAATAAACATTTTGTCCTTTTTTTGACGCACACATTGTTACAATGCCTGAACCAAAGCCAACTCAAGAATTAAACAGCATTGGAACTCTGTTTATGAGCTTAGCTAAGTGCATGAAATCAGCCCACATGTTCCTACGATAAAACTTTCAACACAGTAATTGCAATGTCTTTGCTTTTAGTTAAAACTGGCTACCCGTACGGGTACTACCAAATGAATCACTGCTGGTCCAAATGTGAACTTGCAGTTACACTGGACAATGCATACAGCAAAACACTACAAGGCAAAACGGCATTCAAACAGCTAAACACCAGAATTTCTCTCTCTCTCTGTGCCTCCGTTAATGTTATGCATATACTACCAAACCGGCAGCCCAGCTGCTTCCCTAGTTGTCTTCAAGAACTGTTCTACCCCAAGAATGTTCTTACCCAGAACAAACCCAGTGTGGTACTTCTCAGCTATAACTTTCCACTACAGCGACAGTTGGTCCTTTTCTTTACAGGTTGACTTTCCTATTGTTTTCCTCAAGAAATACATTAACTTATATAGAAAATGAGGAAATTCAGTTTAAGAGCAAGTTAAGAAAGTAACTATATTGTAAAATAATTTGAAGAAGGAAGAAGGTCTTAAAAAATTCAATATTATCTGTAACCCTGCAAACTGCACTCTGCAGGAAATAGATACGAATAAAATTGCCCACCGTAGGCTAGAAAATAAGTAGATCATTATTGGATAATGAAGAAGAAAATCCATAAAGATCCTGTTAAGTAAGACAGGAAAGCATCAGTGTTATGTTTGTGCAATGCAAACAAGAAACATGATGCGCACAAGTAAATAGATCCAGCTATGAAACTGCTTTAATATGTCAAAGCTGCGATAGCTTCAGTGACAAGCTGAGAAACTTATTTCTCCTGGTTTTCTTGGTGGTGTCAGCACCAACAACTGAGATTTAGACCTTCCTTAGCATACTAAGTTATGATCTGTGATTGACCTGTGGTAGACACAGAGAGTATGCACACAACTGCAGTACTGCAAGAGTGTGCCAAATAGGCAGTGACAGCTCCTTGGAGTTAGATAGTAGTAAGGGCTAAGGCTATTGCTAGAGATTTCACACAGCTGTTGGGATTCTGCCACAGCTTTATGATAACTTTCCATTTTAACCTTTGCCTCAACTCTTAAGAGACTTCTCTCCTGTATTCTGGTTTCAGATGACACTAGAAACAACAGTAACCACTCACAACTTGAAAATTTCCATGGAATAATCTCTACTAAAGAAAGATTCTAAATACCACACTGGAATGCATTTTGATGCTCTCCATACTCATTAACTTCAGCTATCCACATAACTCTAAGTTAAATTAATTTTTCATGGTCATTCTGAAAAAAAAAAAAAAAGACTTGATTGTCCCCAAGTTCGTTTTAACACAGAAAAAAAGAAAAAAAAACTTCATCTGAAGTAAATGAATTAAAATAACACATCAGAGAAAATGGCAAAAGAAACAAAAACAAAACTGGCATCAGTGAAGACAATTAAATGAAAAATAACAAAACAGAAATACCACTGGGGAAACTTCTTTGCTTTCCTTCTTCTCTGTAGCCAGGTCTTTAATTCAGGTGTTGATTCAGGAGTTGGTTTTGTATGATCAATGGTGTACAAATCCTTCCCCTGTTTCCACAGCTGGTATCTGTCTGGTTGAAACTTCCTCACAAAGATGTCCATAGATATCGTCACCATGTCTTTCATACAAGTGCACTTCAAGAGAAGACAGGAATTTATAAATGGTAAGTAATAGAACATGCCACAGTTTACAGTAAAGAAAGTCCAAAAAAAAAATCCCACATGTGAAAACCAGCTCTACTTTGATCAAAAATTTCCTTTCTCCCCTCACTTCTTCAGGGGGTAAGGATCTTTCAAGAGAAGACACTATCTGAACAAATGTGACACACTAGGATTCCACAAAAGTATTCACGGACACTCCATTGTTTGATTAACTCCTACAGGTTAAGACCAAGAAGAAACTATTGCATTTATTTTAGCTTTGTTAGCCGGTTTTTATAGTGCAATACCATGTTGAATCCAGAGACTGCACAAACCTTCTGTGGCATCACAAGTTTCTTTTCAAAATAACTCACGCAGTACCTGTCTGACCCAAAAGTCTTTGCAGGTGTATAGTCCTAGCTTCTAACTCTTCAAAACAAAATGCATATGAGTACCGTATCAAGTTATAGTTTTGCCAAGGTTTTTCTACAAAGAGGAAGACACAAGCAGGAGAGGGTAATATTACGTTTAAGGTCTAGAAAGGTGGGTTACAAATGTATAATCTGACCTGCGCAATGCAGACCCTGAAATCTCATGAGGAACTTCCCTCATCAGCTTTAGTCCTTGATTTTAGTCCCCCCCAAGAATGTTTGCATTGGTTTTCTTTACAAATTATGCGTATGAGTGAAATATTTTAGACTTATTTGAATAAACTCTTAATTATGGTCATTGAAAATGCAGAGGAGTGTTCACTTGGCATACTTTAGATGCTGAGACAATTTTCAGACTAAAGTTACTGTCCCTAATGCTCAAAAATACCTAGTATTAGGAGATTGCAATAAGTAAATCAATATGCCTAGAGCACATAAACTATTGTGGTGGGTTAACTTTGGCTGACTGCAAGGTGCCCACCAATCTGCTCTCTTTCTCCCTCCTCAGCAGGACAGGAGGAGAAATAAGATGAAAAAGCTCACAGGCTGAGACAAGCACAGGGTGATCACTGACCAATTACCATCACAGATTTAACCTGAGGAAATTAATTTATTGCCAATTAATAACAGATTAGGATAGTGCAAAATAAGAACAAAATTAAAGCCAGCTTCCCTCAACCCCCTTTTTCCCAGGCTCAATTCCACTCCTGACTCTGGTGTCTGCAGGGATGTTTCTCTCACGTTCTCCTCACTCCTCTCTCTCACAGCTGCTGCACTGTGCTTTTTACCCTTTCTGAAATATGTTATCCCAGAGGGGCCACCAGAGTCACTGATGGGTTCAGCTTTGGGCAGCAGCAGGTTCATTCCGAAGTCAGCTGGACCCGGCTCTGTCTGACATGTGGGCCAGCTCCTGATCCCTTCTCATGGAAGCCACTGCTGCAGCCCCCCGACACTACCCACACCTTGCCACGTAAACCTGACTGGCTAAAACATACAGTCTCAAAAGGAAAAAACTTTTAAAGAACTTGGTGTTACAGCCAAATGACTCTGTTAAATGGTAAAACTGAGAGTGTTGTCTTTCAGGTGAACAGATATATAAAAAAAGAAAAGGTAAATTCATAGCCTGGCCTTCTGGTTTGCTACAGCTAGTTTCATCACCCCTTTTAAACAAGGAGGGTGTTTAATCATAGAAAAATTGAACACAAGAGACTGAATGCTTTTCTAATAACTAGTTTTCTGTGTGCTAGATAGCATTCTTTATCTGCTATTTCTACCCATCATTTCTAGTCCACTCCTCTTCCTCTTGAAAAACGTAAGATACATAATGGAAAGAAGGCATCCAAGACATATTAAAAATGCTTGGTTTCCTTTCAGTGTCAACATCAATATGCTGTGTATTCACAACATTGCCCCCTAATGCAAGACAGGAGAAAAAAAAAATCAACATAGAAACTGTAATTTTATGCAGCTGTCTTTAATGATAGTTCTTACCCAAAATATGATCTGAATTTTCCTTTTTCAAAAAACATGTATATACATACATATACACATATTCTGTAAAAGACTTAACCTTATCTGAAGCAGTATGTCTCATTCAGAGAGTCCTTGATCAGTCACAATGGACAGCAACAGAAAAGCAACTAAGATACTTTTGTATACTGGAAAGGTGCATAGATGGTCCACTGTAATATTAACTTTTCTTAATTAGATTCGTAACAAAAGCAACCAGTGCTGGTTTTTCTCTTCATTTAAACACAAAATCTTTTCATAGTCAAGCCATGTTGCTACACTGATTAGAAAGGGCTGTTAAACCAAAAATTTAGAGGTTTACTGGTTTTGCTATTAGACAGCAAGGCTTCCAGTGGTTTGGAAGAAAATAATTGTTTGTCAGCATTGAAGTAACAAAGAATAAAATACATCAAGAAATAAAATGCATTCTATGATGGAATGATAATAATATATGAAAAGACTCAAAATAAATTAAGTTTAAATGAGGCACAGAATTTCTGCCTGTCAGTAATCTTTGATCAGTTTCCACCACATTTTAACAGAACTACTGTAAATTACTTTAAAAATACAGACCGGGATTAGAAATATCAGAATGTTTTACAAGTTTCAAAGCGTTTAAAAACATACACTTCTGACTGAAATGTAACGGAGAAACATCGGGCTCAACAATATTACTGCTTGCCAAACAATAGAGGAAGACAGGCTTCTAGGCACTGAAGGCTGGAAATATTTGGAAGTATCATATCAGGCAACAACAGCAGGTACGTTTTGAAAACAATTTCCACTCATATTCCCTAAAATGAGCCAAGAAAAAAAAATATCTTTTGCTTTGATAAGTAATCTTGAGGATTTTTTGTTCTTAGTGGTGGTGGTGATGGTTTTTAACATTTTTTTTTCTTCATTTCCCATTTGACTGACTTGTAGCTGACAGTTATATAGCTTCCTGCTTGCAAGACAAAAAAATGACTGAAATATTCTCTCTAAAGCAAAACTAAATGTCATTCTGTTGAAGAAGTCTCTAGGGACAGACAGAAAAGGGACATGCTACTGTCTACTAAAATACAGTGATACTTTCATGCATCGCAATAATTTTGGAAACATCTTTTGATACTTTTAAAAGTAAATGAAAAATCGAAGTTTTTGGATCACCATGTAAAATACAATTGATGCTGCCATAGATAAATATTGCAGTCTTTGAACTAGAAGAAATTATTTTCTGTATGCAGTAGAATTAGTCTGATACATATTCTTCAATCAAAGATTAGTATTAGAAATCAGAATATTTCAGGGAACAGAACTCTATCACAAATCTTTGATACTACTAATATCATCAATACCAGCATTACTATTATTATTATTATTTATTCTAACAATGATACAGCCTGGAGGTAAGCAATTAAAATAACATTTATTAAAAGCTGCAAGCTTTATAGCAATGAATTGGAAGAAAAATGTTTCAGCAACTTTAATTGGTATAACTAAATGAGAGATACATTTGTAATATGAGAAAATTACCTAGGAGAGACATACTCTGCTGAAAGAATTTTTTTCAAACACTTGCTATTTCTGAATGGAAAAAAAGAATAACTATTTTGAGCTAAAAAATAATAATTAAAAAATTTTAATTGTTCCCGTTTTGCAATCCAGGAAAATTTAGCAGAATACAAGAAGCTTCTCAACCTATGCATTTTAAGAGTTAGACACATACTTAAGCACATTTTGAAATATGAACATTTTTCTTCTAAGTAGAATCACAGACTCATAGAATCATTTAGGTTGGAAAAAAACTTTCAGACCAAGTCCAACCATTAACCCAGGACTATCCAGTCCACCACTAAACCATGTCCCTAAGCACCTCATCTATGAACTTTTTAAACGCTTCCAAGGATGGTACTTCCACCACCTCCCTGGGCAGCCTGTTCCAATGCTTGACCACCCTTTCAGTGAATGAAGTTTTCCTAATATCCAATGAAGCCTTCCCCTGGCGCAACCTGAGGGTGTTTCCTTTTGTCCTGTTGCTTCTTATCTGGGAGAACAGACCAACCCCCTCCCGTCTACAGTCTCCTGTCAGGCAGCTGTAGAGAGCAACAAGGTTTCCCACCACCACCACCCACCACCACGCCCCCCCCCAGCCTCCTCCTCTCCAGGTTAAACAACTCCCGTTCCCTCAGCTGTTCCTCAGAAGACTTGTGCTCCAGACCCTTCACCAGCTTCATTGCCCTTCCCTGGACACACTCTCACTGAGGTAACTGTAGAATTCATGTTCTGAACATGGAGCATATTGACCCATTAACATCTATGCTAGTACCTAAGAACACTTCTTGAAACACGTGCCATTAAGAATCAAGTACATGCCTTAAGGGTCTTTCTAATACTGCATCATTAATATTTACACTCTTTCATCACACAGAATCACTGGATTTTTAAAAATAAGAAAAATATTCACTCTGTAGAGAGTATCATATTTTGCTGTAACAGAAAGTAAATTGATGATTTCTCTTATTATTTGACTAGTAGAAGGGGACTAATATTTCTTAGTACCACAGTTCTAAGCACCAAGATGTATATCCAGAGTCAAGCCTTTGTGATTCATATCTTTCCCTTTTAATGAACTATACCTAATGATGTATCTTCCAAGATGTGAAATCATGTCCTTATCCACAAAAATACCTTCTCAACCTAAACGTCAGTTGTTATACTACAGTATTACAATACTGAACACATTAAGCTTAAGACAGCTGGAAGATTTTGGACATTTTGTACATTGCACATTGGATTTTGTTAATGAAAATGTGATTTTCACTTTATCTGAAATCTACTTTGGTTAAAATTCTTCCAAAGTCTTCATTTGAGGAGTAGTATTCCATTAGGTTAAATTGTTGTCCTTCCTCTACGTAATCATTACAGGGAAAAAAGAGGCACCTAATTCACATTACACCTGTACAGCAGGTAAACCCTTTTACTACACATCTGTGGAACAGCATGTTGTGAAACCTAACAGTCAAGAGAAACCATGATAAGTTCTCTTCTTTGTAAAGAGAAAACGGATTTTTACAAAACACATAATAAACCATGAGGCGAATATTGGGCTGGTAACCTTCTTTATATGCTACACAAGCCCCAATCCACAAAGCTTTCTCTAAAAATGATCTAATCAATTTTTCACTGATACACCTTCCTAAGTGCTTATAATGATTAAAGCTTTCTTCACGGTACAGTGGCAATGATGTATTTATTGGAGACATTTTAAATAATTTAGATTCTTCTTACCAGCTTAACTTCAACTCCACTGAATAGACTATTTCACCCACTATATTTACTCTTCTTGTAATACTTTGAACAAAGCATGTTCAAACAACATAAAGAAATGCATTTTCATTAACAACAATTTAAAGTTACTGCAACTGGAACAGTTTCCTGTGGACTACCTGAAGAAGTGCTTGA
The DNA here is from genome assembly GCF_015220075.1 of Falco rusticolus. Classification (NCBI taxonomy): domain Eukaryota; kingdom Metazoa; phylum Chordata; class Aves; order Falconiformes; family Falconidae; genus Falco; species Falco rusticolus. The sequence continues at coordinate 53,700,729 of NC_051210.1, forward strand.
TAGTGTTAGGAGAACAGGATTTAATTAATCCCGGTGATCATCACTGTTCTTTGCTATGTAATCAGGCAGTGACATGTTTTCATACTGACCTTTTGGCAACTTGTAGGCAGTGTTGCAGAAACCTTTGATATCAGTTAGCCACCTCTGCAAGCTTCAGTAGATCAAGCCTTCCTTTGATAAGTCATAAAGAGTACACTCACTTTTCCCTGATACATCCAGTCACACACAACAAAAATACAAATTCAATACTCTTTATACATATCCCACAATGTTTTGGGCAAATAATAGAACAAAGTGTTTCTAATAAATTCATTACTTGTATTCATTTATGCATAAGTAAATAGTCTGCAATATTTAAATAGTGCATTACGAAATACCTGGTTTTTTTCTGGATTCCTATTTTCAGTTTGTTTTACACTTCCACATAATCCCACCTACACATTACTGCACAAAAAAAGACTCATTATTACACAGAACTGATTCCATCAGCATCAGATGCTATTGCAAAAATGCAGCCATTTTCCTCCAATTCCTTTGAAACCTGGGCAACAGAAACACTATGACAGGACACAGCTGAAAGAACCCCAACTTTCTTTCACTCCTCAGCTCTTCTTTATCTTATCTGCCTGTTAACTCCTTTTTGATTAAAGTCTTTCTTTGCTTATATGACCCAGAAACCAGCATGAGTTAGGCGTGTAGATGAGAAACCCAATGAAATTTAAAATGGAAGCTATGCATCAGTCTATGATCCAAGGAACTTGCTGGAGAGAGGTAAAGATGAGGACAGAAAGGTATTCCTACACACAGCAAGAGGCGAGGAGATTTACATACATTTGGTAATTTCACAGTCGTCCAACTCTAAATCCAAGCTGTCATCCAGAGTAACTGATTAATGTACAGCTCAGCATTCTAACTCACCAAGTTTCAACACCTATCCATGCAGTAATTTTAAGCATGGGGGGAAAGGGAGGACTGTTGCAATACATGCTGCCAGATACAATGCAGTGCAAACTATAGTTGCTAACAAAGATCAACCCTTTTGAGTGCAAATAAAACAGTTGAAAGGGTATCTCCATAAGACAATTGTTTAAGGTTACTGCTGGTTTGGGGGTTGTTTGGGGTAGGGTGGGACTTTGTTTAGGGGTTTTTTGTAACGTACCTTCAAAATAAATCCTTGGGTTTCCACTATCCTACACTTGTGTGTCCTACTACTCTAAATCCTTTACTCATACCTTTCCTGGCACTATTCTTGCCCCTTGGAAGATTTAAAATCATTATCTATTAACTTTTTTCCTCCTCCTTCTGATTTTACTCTGTATTTCTAGCCAAAATTCTTCTCATATTTCATTCACATTCACTTCTCCATCCACCCTTGATGCCTATACACAGAAACACTTTGCCTGGAGACTTTACCTCTCTGCTGTGTGTCAATCCTTCTCTTAGCTCTGCATTGTTTCCTTTCTTAGTGCCTTTGGACTACATTTCCTCAGATCCAGAAAATGAAGTCTTCTGTCCCTTAACTTAAATAGTCCTGTAACTCCTGTATTTTAAAATGGAAGAATTTAGACCCTGTGAAGTTATAATTTATTGCGAAGAAATTAATCTCCGTCTGCAGCAGACCAGAATTAACCCATTCTAAAATATCCCCTGAAGTAAGAAAACAAACACTCTGTGCAATAATATGTGTGTGTTTATATATATCATTAGAAACCATAACTTGTTGTGCAATACCTAATATGGACCCATTACCATGTCATTCCTCCTCTTGATTACACAAATTCCAAGTCATTATCACAGATTTACTTACAGAAAGTTTACTACTATCAAGCATAGAAAAGGAATTTACAAATCACTCAAGTACAGCACTTCTGAATAATTACATATATCCTTAGCTCATGAAGTACAGCAAAGGGATAGTTGTAACATATCGTAGGTATGTCGTTATAATAGGAAACGTTCCTTCTCTACTCCTAAAAAAGAAATCGATAGGTTATCAATTTGAAAATTGTATTCCTACATACCAGCTGGGGAAACCCTCAAATTAGAACTCAACATATGGTAGATTCAAGGGGGTTCTGGGAAAGAAGACACACATACACACCTGGTATGAGAAGACAGGCTGAGGAATAAGAGCTTTTTCTGTTGATTTGAAGTGTTGTTTATTGGCCAAAACAAACTGTTTCCTCCATTGCATTATTTAAGACCATTTTCTGGCACAATTAATATATCTATCTGTGTATCACTACTACTGCTGCTAGTTATTCCAGCAACCCCAATTATTGTCAGGGCTTTCAGAAGTCTTTTTTAAATTCAGGTTCAGGTTTAACAATAACTGAAGATTCATGGTAATATAACCATATGAGTATAGACACATCTTTTCCACCACCATTTGAATTTTTCAGAGCTCCAAACCTAGCTACCACTATTAAAAATTATGGTTGCATTTACACGTGATAATGCTCACAGACAGATTGTGTTGAAAACTAAATACTGTTAAGAGTCATCTAAAGCCTTAGAACTGCTGAGCGCTCCTCAGTGTCAATTCTGAAGCACAGCACAGCAAAGGGAGTAGTGACTTGCCCTTATACTAATCAAAGGATAAATTACTTTTTAAAGTTCAGAAAATATTTTTTTCTAAAACTTTGAAGATTTCTAAAATGTATGACATATTTTTCTCAGGTTTTACCTTTTAGCATCTAGAACATTGTATTAAGGGATGTTAAAACCAGCAAATTAATGTTATCAATGGTAAATCACAGTACATAATGACTTCTGCCTGAGGGAAGAATGCAATGAAATTCTAATCAGAGGGAAAAGCTCTGGCCAAGTCTCATGTGAAGCATGTAAAGCACCATCATATTCATTAAATTTCCTTAAGGCATATGACAAACTCTTGCAAAAACCTTGTCTCAGTTTTTCAAAACTTAGATGCCCAGAATTCATCACTCATGTGATGTACATCTTGTACTTTCTATAAATGCTGAGTGAAACAGCAGACTGAATCAACCACTGTTTACTTCATATATCAATAACCTCACTGCTCCAATTGTTAGGAGTTATTCTTTACTGAAAATTCACAAAGGATAAGTACTACAAAAGTTAACACCTAACAGATTTATTCTAGATCATCAATCTATGTAATTATTTTTTGACCAAAATGATTCTTAAATCAAGTTATGTCTCCCAAAAACACTCCATCTGTACTCTTGCCCAGCAAAGCAGAACAATACTTAGAAAATCTATATACCTTCCAACAAATAATGAAAAAACCCTGTAGTTCTATACATCTTCATACCATGAATTTCAAAATGCTTTGCAAATATTAATGTTTCTTCCTGGTAACAGAGAAGAAGAAATCAGACCACAGAAAGGCTTGTTTGTCAAGGTCACAAGGAAAGCCACAGTCAGAATTGAGTCTAGAATATATTTGATTTTCAGTTCCCTGCTCCAGATGTTAGACCTCATTTCTAACCTGAACAGAGTAAAATTATTATCCCAGTTCTCAAAATAATCTCTTCTTTTTTCCCCCCAAGGCTTTCCTACTCTTCCAATTCTATTACAGAGAGAGAAAGAAAAAAAAGGGCAGAAAAATAGTAGTGCAAAAAATGATTATATGATCCTACCACATATTTTAAAAGGTAATAAAACCCCAGAATTTCAAATAATCCACAGCTATCTATTAACGTAACTTACCCTTCAATAAAAGATGGAAAGAAAAGAAACTAGCTATGCAATGTTCTAACACTAATTAAATCCAAACTCAGTAAGCAATGGAGCACTGTGATATTAAAAATAAATAAATAAAACAATAAAATACCAAAACTCCAACCCTTGAAAGAAGAGGAATGCAAAGAAAAACCAAAAAACTTCTGAAGTTAGAACAAACTTCAAAAGGATGATTTTCTGTCATTGTTAAGTAAACCATGGGGCTGAGAACAAGGCAGTGTTGATGCTCTCTTAACACCTTGAGAAAAGGGGCTTTGTGACACAGATTGTCTAGGTTTGGCAAGGTAGGAGAGGATGAGAAAGCAGGAGACAATGTCAGTAAGAAAAAAACTGCAGAATCCTCTATGACTTTTTCCTCTAATTAATAAAAGCTGTATGGAAAACCCATCAAAAGTTGTCCTGTTCAGACACTGACACGTTCGTGCTATAAGCCATCTTGCAAGCCATCTTGCAGGCCTATGAAGCAAGCCCCTCAAATGTTCCTACCGGGGTACTGAAGTGCCAAGTTGAGTGTGAAAACAGTAATACTAGAAGAATGAAATCTACTCACAACTCAACTCTTACAATTAGTATCTTGGAACACTAGGCTCAACTATTAAAATTACTCAAACATATAACTTGCAAAAATATGAATCAAAAGAGCGGAACCAGAGCATTACATATTTTGCCTGCCGCAAAGAGGAAAGAGTAGCTGAACCAAAGGAAAATTCATTGCATGAAGTACGCATTCAAAATAGGGTGAAACTACCCCTAGACATTTTTTGAAGAAATAGAATGTGCTTCTGTTGACTAAAGCTCTCATACAAAAAAACTGACTCACTGATGCAAAGCAAAGTCCCTTCTAGCAAGCACTGGGTTATCAACAAATACATCATTGTCACTGAAGATCCTAGAGAAACATCTGCCAATAGTCATGGAAAATTGAACCCATTCCTAGAAAATATGAGTTTCCAGCTAACAAATATGATAGACAAACAGAAAGGCCCAGTGTAAACAGAGACAGAATTCAATTTAAACTCCTAATGAAAAAAAATGACAGACCATTCAAAGCAATGGAATTTCCTTCCACTCAAGTGGAGAAAGAAATGAAGGAACAATGATGTTGACAACACTTTTATGGCTTATGGTTTCTAAAAGAATGATAATCAAATGAAGGACTTGACAGAAGATGATGACCAACATTCCTCTTACCTCAGCTAATTTACCATGCCCTGGAGTTGGGAAAATAAACATTTCTTCAGTATTCACTGAAGCAGTGATCACAGTTCCTATGCTGACAACTATGGATATAAGGCAGAAACTTTCCTGAAAAAATATCTAACAATTCCGTTCTAGCGGTGGTCAAGCTTCTCAGAGAACAGTAAAAAAAAAAAAAATACACTAACTCCACAGATATATCAGATACATACATGTAATTTGTGTCTATGTTCATCAACCCATAAAAGAGAATGAGAGTTAAAGCAAACTGAACACCACCAAGTGTTACAATAGGTAAGAATGAATATGAACCCAGTATACAGAGCTGAGTGTGGAGCAGGCAGACTCATTATCAGATAAGAAATTGAAAACCACTTACTAAGGTACTAGAATTACTTGCCATGTCTTTGGTTCAATACATTTTATTAAACCAGTCTGTAACAGGACTGTTCTCAATCCATTAGCTCTTTGTCTTATGAATCTAGTGCAGCTAATATCTCCAAGTATCAGTATTACTTGGAATAGAAGCACTGACTTGCCATTAGCCTGTTCAGAAGTAGGCTAGATGGTCAAATTATTGATCCAAGAAATATCTGGCCCCATCAACAACTGCAATAAACAATAAAAATGCACATATTAGAAAAAAACTATTTTTCTAATTTTATCGAGAGATTCACTTTGTGATGCATTAGCTAGGATGCTGTTTTGCTGCTCAGGAAATACAGAATGAAAAAAGTTTGGTATTGCAAAGCATTATTACTATATAGTACTGGACAGTCAAAGAACTTCAGAACCAAGACCTGTACAGCTATGTAAAAGAGCAGGCAGCCACATACATCCACAGTCTTTCTCCCACACTCATACATCCATACAAGATGTTCCAGGCAACCCTCTGAAGCTATGAAAGTAGTATGACCAGAGATCTGTGTGGCTGCAAAGCATATCATATCATAAAGTCATCACAGAATGGGTTGGTCGGAAGGGAACTTAAAAGATCATCCAGTTCCAACCCCTCTGCCGTGACCAGGGACACCTTCCACTAGCCCAGGTTCCTCAAAACCCCATCCAGCCTGGCAATGAGCACTTCCAGGGATGGGGCATCATTACTTTCTTGGCTTTGTGACTGCACTATTACCTATTTATACCAGCCTATACACTACCACAACTCCTTGGCATTAGGAGGTTGTGAAGAAGCACATTCAAAACAGTTTTGTCTTCATCAGTAAGTAGCTATGGATGATTCTTGACAAGCCGTATGTTTAAACCAAAACCTCTTTACTATGCCTTAGTATTTTTAAATCTGCATACAATTAAATGGGAGCTAACGGGTAAACTTTTTAAAACACTTTTCTAATACAGATAGAGCAAAAGGCTGCATAAGTGAAGACAGAAGGCTCACAAACTTACCTAGCGAGGGTTATGAAGCAGTAAGAGGAACTTATGAAAAATGTTACCAAATGTTGATCATTTGTAGCAAATAGATTGAAAAGGCATCGCACTGTTAAGGCAACTTTGCTTTTATCAAACAGTATGCTTAGTATAGTTTTTTTCCTTTTCTTTTTAAACAGAACACAATAAAGAATGTGTGTCATTTTATCATTATACATTTTGGGTGGCTGTAGAAGATAAAAGGATCATTTAAGATCTATATGTCTTCTTTCAGTAGTTACTTTAAGTAATCAGAATTGCCATCAGCCAATTGTCCCTTATGTTTTGACAAAAGATCAGGATTCTGCTTGCAAGAGAGTGACAATATGATGTGATGCCTATTGAATTTTTCTGCCAAATGAATAGAAGATATTTTCCCACAACACTGCATGGAGATAATTTCTATAGTCACAAAGTCTAATAAAACTAATTAAGCTTCTACAGGCAAAACAAAATTATGGCTAGCTTCCTGTGGATTGGGCCCAAAATTTAGGATAAGGAGTTCATAAAGAGAAGCTGTTTGATGTTTTCAAGATAATCAGGTAATCAGATTTATGTCTCCATAATCAGCTCATGTAGGAAATTAAATATGAGTACTTATACCTAAGGATTTTGGGTGTGCATAGAAACCTAAATGCTACATTTCTGATGCTGTCATATCCTTAGGTGTATTTGGTTTAATCAGACACAAGACTTTAGACATGGACTTCACATTACTGTGGTTCTTACTTAGAAAGCATAAAACGTATTTATTTTACTGATTTTTAGTCCATTCCAAAACATATGTTTATTCCACCTGAAATAAATTAAACTGTTGTTGAAATGTAAAGGCTTTAACTTCATAGAAATATCTTCTTTGCATTTCATGCAAAAGAATATTGTGTTACATTACTTCCCCTCTAAAGGGCCTTTACAGGAGGTTTATATTTGGCAGGGAGAAAACTGATAAAACCAAACAAATAGTCCTGTATGATATCTCAGTTGCTTTTTAATCTGTGAAAAGTCTATTAATCAGACAGAACATGTCCAAAGAGTGAAGGAGATTTCTGCATCAACTCTGCATTACCTTCCAACAGTTCCATACATTTCTATGAAACATTCTATCCCCACTTGCAGCTAGCCTGAAATCTATCATAAAATAAGCTGGTATCAGTTGCATAGGCTGGCAGGCAGTGAAGACCAGTCTAAGATAATTCGACCTCATTCCAGCCAACTGTATTTCTAGTTTTAAAAAACTCACATCTGTATGTTTTATACAGCAACACCAAAAAAAAGGCTATATATAGATGTGTAAAAGGAAATCACTATATGCAGTTCTTTTATTTATGCATTGAAAAATGCCTTCCTATTCTGATCTATTAACTGTCAAGAAGAAAACCTACATAAATACGTTCTACCTTCATGAATATGTTCTTCAGGGGGAAAACAAACAAACCAACCACACCAACCAAAACAGCAGTAGCTTTCCATTAAGAAATCCAAAAGCCATTTTTCCTGGCTGTTTGACACAGTAAATTAAAGTGGGGGAACTAGGTTTAAAAGAAGAGAAAAAAAGATCCATATGAAATATTTTGACTATTCTAATTCTACATTAAATACATTTTATATAGATTCAGTATTGCAAAAGTGGAATATTGTCAGCAACTCAAGCCCTACTCTGCCCTTAAACACTAACACTAAAAAAGTAAGCTGTCTATGTAACCAGACAGTTAAACCATTTTTATCAAAACTCCCTAATGTAGTACCCAGTTAAAGCAGAAGAATCAGAATCTGTTACATATTTCCATCAATTTTAATAATCTTTTCCTTGCTTGCTGCATATCTAAAAAGCTACCAATTTTTCAAGAAAACAATAGCTTACATTCTGTAATAGTTCTAATTAAGAATCCCAACTCTACAAACAGAATTAAGGTCAATTTCAATGTAATGTCCAAATTTCTGGGCATTTCCATTCCATTTTGAAGAATGGATGATGGAGGTGAATTCCTCAGTTGGAAAGCCTAAAATAGAAGACCTACCATCTTGATGTTCAGTCACCTGCATTCAAAAATAAGGTGATGCTTCCTTGAGGAACCTCATGAGCTTAGTTAATGCAACTCTATGTTCTGATTTGCAGGAGATTTCTCTTTAAGTTCAGGTGTGGCATTCTAACATGAATACACCTCATATTGCCCTCAAAGAACCATTACTCTCATCTCATTCATGCAAAAGCTGTGATTATGTCCTTCTATTAACACATTTTTTCCCAAAAGTAAAAACTGATGTTCAATTACATATCTTGATGACAGAACCAACGAGAGAGGAAATTAAACTATGCAGTAAATAGAACAGAATATGTGAACATCTTCAGTGAAGGATGGAAATGACCACACAATTATTTTTTTTTCTCCTAACATTTTTTCCTTATTCCCTGTTAAACATACGTAAGTACTTTTAATTCCAAATTCTAGAAAATAGCATTTAAAAGTTTTGTGTTCAGCATGGGTCTCTGAATACTTAATAAGGTTATTTTTTATTTATATTGCATGTGATAAGAACAAATTAGATCATTAAATTTTAACATTCCATGGAGGAATGATAATGGCTTTCTGATGATGTCAGAATAGTTAGTATAAAACTTTTGCATTTACTTTTCCAGTGCGATCAGCATCTTATTTTATTGTGCAGATGTCACTCTACCAAATTATTATCAGATTGTTCCATCTTTAAGTAGATCATTCTATGCCATATGTTTGTGTAGGAATTAAGATTCTTGCACTGGAACATACCATATTGTGCTCTCTCACTAAAATACAGTTAAAGAATTAATGCTTAATAGACACATGCAGTGAACACTAAACCTGCCACTGGGAATGATGTGACAAAAAGGGGAACATTACTTGATGTTCTTTTCAACTGTAACCAACTATTTGGAAAAGAACTAGTAATCTAAACTCAAGACTTGTACAATCATGAAATCACAACAGGGAAGATGGAGGGATCGTGAATTATATTCTTTTGTAAATTGCCTGTAAGCTTATCTATCTTCTGAGAAAATGCCAAGTTTCTTCAGCTTCTTTTGACTTCAATGGAAGCTGACGATGCAGCATGCCTTGCAAAATCAGAAGCTTTGTGAATATAGCTAGTTTAAAGTGCAAGTAAAACAGGGTTCAAGACAGTCACAAACAGAAGAAAATTTAATTTAAAAGAAATTATAAAGACAGCAACCTGGATCAGGAACATTGGTGTTTTATCCAAATTCATCACAAGTATAGATGAAGTGTTTGTTACAGGAAAAAAAAGTAGCAAGATGACCATTCTAAAAGGAGATGCACATCTTAAAATCATTTTTCTGTGAAACATTTACTCATTAAATACCACATCTTCTACCCTGTATACACTAAAAAGACAAAATGACCACTTCCAACTTCTTCACGACTGCATACAAACAAATACAGAAGGAACTGCAACGGATTTATTGCATGCTATGTCTTCATTTTCAAGGATAACATTCTTCTTCAATTCTTATGTCAACTGCAGCAAGCAGAACTGCTAAAAAGCTCTACCAAAAGTTTACATTCTTCATATAGTATCAAGTGGAATGAAATATATCACCTAACAAAAGCTCTGCAATTGCCACAGAAATTTCCACAATAACCTCTTTTGCTAGGTACCTACCAAATGAGGTCTGAGTCGTGAGGGTTTTTTTGTTCTATGTTTATTTCTTTCAGGCTGATTACAAGGGAAATTGAAAAATAAAGAAAAAAGATAACAAGCAGTATACTGTCAGTACTAAAAGTCATCTACTTAAAGACACACTAGTTACTTTTCCTTTTTTTAAGGACAGCCTTTAAGCAGGTTGAGATTTCATTACTGCTCCAATTCTGGGGACCATAACAGGCAATACTCCAGTTTAAAGGAAGTAAAACCAAGTGGTTCTAATGACAAAATGAAAACAGATTCAAGATGGCTATTCCTATTCCACAAGAAGCAAAAGGGTGGGGTTTTTTCCCCTTGTTGGCCTCCTGCTCTGGAACTCAGCATTCATCTCTGAAAAAAATAAGCCTAATTCATTCCTGCCATATACTTTTGCAGTTCTATTTAATGTCCATAGAATTACAGCTAAGCCACATGTCTTTTCCCCTACATGAGCTACAAGGTTGCCTACTCTAATACTAAAAAATTATCAGGTGGTGATAATAGAAAAGGTATTTTGTTATGTCCTTCTAAACTGTTTTTACAGGACCCCAGTCTGGAACTCCACTTCTACCTGGCATAAAAAAAATTCACTGTGATATTAGCCTAAATATATTCATAGGTTGCCTGTGTGATTTCTTCATATTGTACTGGGGTGAACATTTTCATACTTCAAAGGATAATGTTTCTAAACCCACCAGGTCTGCAACAGAACCAGAGGATTTGGTTACCTACAACTCACGTACAGTTTGGTGTTCTGGACCCATCTAACAGACAGAAGAATTACGCCTACAAGGGAGAAAACCAGAAAGCTAAAATGCAGTTATACATAAAATTGTAGCTTGCTTCTCAATCCCACTTCTGTGCCTGTGCTACACATTCAGCTCTGCTCTAGTCAACAAACTAAGGGGGTTTTAATTTGTTTTCAAATAAGAATCCTCCCTTTTGAACAACTTTTTGAATTAACTTTTCTTGAATGTTAGTGATCGGAATTGCATCGTCTTTCAGACGGGTTTTACCATGGTCTTCTACAATGACTGTGACATTTTCGTATCACCAGCACAAAAACAAAAAAAAGTTGTTTCTGATACTATCTACAATTGCATTTCTTTTATTCAATAACATCCCGTACGGTTGTCACAGTTATCAGCTAGAGCAGACCCAAAGTCCACATCATTTCTAAGTGACGAGGTCCCAGCTGCCATCCCTGTTACTCACACCTTAGAGGACCACCTTTTTAAACTACTAAAGAAGCAGATGAAACTGAAGCATTTGACATTGTGGTGGCTAGCATATGTCCACCAGAAGCAGTGCCAAGGCACTCTCCCATTTGTGCAACAATATCACTTAGGACTAAGAGACATTTTTCTTCACATTTGAGAAGATACACACACTAGGGGTATGACAGGATGGCAGAATTGCAAGAGAGCAATAGAGTAAAAATCCTTCCCACCTCACCACCCACCCCTGCTATGGTTTCAGCATTTTAAAACAGAGGTGATTAATTTCTTCATCAAACACAAAATAATAATATTTATTAAATAACCACAACGACAAACAGCAAAAATTACCCATTGAGGCAGTCCCACTACTACCACTCCACAACATCTTAGGCTCAGATTTAATTCCTAGCTTGAATACTTGTGCTTAAGGTTTCCTACCCTTCCACGTGACTTTTGTCTGCAGTCCTGTTACTCAAAAATTTTATTTGCTCAAGTAGTATTTCTAGGTTTCTGGGAAACAGAAGATTCTCTAAACTTGGAAAAGTGGCAATTATTTTACATTTGAATAAATTGGGAAACAGCAAGTAGATTTCTAGTAACTACAGCCAAAGGAATCTGTCTCAGATTTTTCTGCCTCACCCAACAGGCCTCTTTCTCTGATGCGTCTTGAATGTTCATGATTCTCACAGCCTGCCAGCCAACCAAGGAGACAAGGCTTAAATCTGTAACTGGGCTCAACCTACATGCTACAGACTTGTTGTCTGCAAGACTTAGTTTCAGAATCTGTGACCAGTAATTAATACAGATTTTCACAGCTCTTTCATCCAAAGAAGGTTTTAATCTTAAAGAAACAAGTAACTCAATGAAAAACAATGTTTAAACAATGAAACATCATATCTGTTTTCCACAAGCTTAGCTCAGTTGCCTCAGATGACACATGCAGTCTCAATCTCTACATCTGTTTTTCAGTGAATAATTCTCAAACATTTCCCTAGGACAACTAGGAGATTTAGTTATTAACATTAACAATAGCATCATGGTAGCTTCTTTAACAGACTTGCTATTGCATCACAACATTGCGTATGCAGCACATTTCCAACACAGTCACACAGCAATGCCTTCCTTGCTGCAGGACCAGGTCTAGTACACTGGTACCAAGCTGCTCTGCTTGTTTTACAGGCCTCAGTTCAAACACAGACTAAAGCCATTCCTACTTCCAAACCATATGCCGTATTCAAAACACTTTATTCTCTCCCCATATAAAAAGCACAGCAAAGTGCTGGTGCACAACATGTGCAGCACTGCCATTAACCAGGCGATACATGTTATGAAAGATACCAGTTACAGGCAGCAGGTAGACTAATCTTTACCTTGTTTCCAGGTGCAGAATGTTTTTTAGATTTTACAAAATGCTCTTCAACACCAACAGTTAATTTCTGTGTTTTTAATATAAAATAGCAACGCTGACACAGATCAATTAATTGCCTCCATAGACTTTTGATGGCAATTTTGAAATCAACTAAAGATTTGGAGAAAAAAACCACAAACAGGTAGTAAAGGTGATGTGTATTTAAATGCATTACATTCTCAACAATGTCAAGAATGCTTTCTACCTGTCAACAATGGTATCTTCCAGTTTATAGCGATTAACTTTTTATTGATTAAAAATATAACAATCCACTCTAATATGCTAGAACCGATATACTTCTTTCAAAACTTATATTTTTAATCAATAAAAAGTTAGCTAACAATCCACTCTAATATGCTAGAACCGATATACTTCTTTCAAAACTTAGCTACAGCATCACACCACTTAAATCCAGGCCCCTATATATAGAAGAAAATGACAGCATTGGAGTAACTTGCACTAGGACATTCAAAATCACTGAGAGACACAATAGACTGGAAAAGTATCTATGTTGTTACGGAACAATTTTACACTATGTAATTTGTACTGAAACAGAACATAAAATAAAAATTACAATTCACTATTTTTAAAAGTCATAGATAATTTGGCCTTTTTTTACAGTAGCTCAGAAACAATTGCAAAAGAAAACGCTACTACCCCACAGCCACATTCTCATTGCAGAGATTTTTATTTTCTTTGGCTTTCATGCTCCAGTTTTTCAACTATTAGAAGACTGAGAAAACAGTTGTGTGTAACCATGACTTTGTCACAATTGGCAACAGACTCTTCTGTTAATCACCACTATCCCAAATGGTACCCAGCTTGACAGGAAGTATGGCTAGGAACCAATTTAAACTCCAGCAATGAAAACGGTCTTAAAGGGAAGACAAATACATGGAAGACTGATTAAAAAGCATAGACCAAGGACATTCATACTTCCTTCCACCCTTGAATGCTCAGATTTAAAGTCACTTAGAAATTCCCAGGTAATATTTTGCTTCAGGAAATCATGAGTGCTTATCGGGCCATCACCCAAAGGAACCTAAACATACACAAATGACATACTAGCTTCCCCTTTAGTTTGACTGAGGAACATGTCATCTTGCTCATGCAGTGAAAGTGAATGATGCTGCTCAGAGAATACGATTATTTTTTTTTAATCATTCCTAACAGTATTTGTAACTGCCATCTGTAATAAGGTAAAATAAACTGATACTATTGAATACATAACAAAAGTTAAACTCCTACTCAAACATGGAAAAATGCCATTTTCCTTAATATCAGTTAGTATACAACAGTGACATCTTGTACATACACTATGAAATACTGGCAATAAGAACAGAGGTAAGGTTATTAACATGCAATATTTGTCTGATCTGCTACATATTACAAATCTTATATTCCACACGTCTAGTTTTATAGCGGCATGGCAACACTCCTAATGGACACTGTTAGAGTTTGATAATTAACATCCAGTTTGGGAAAATAAAGCATGGTACATGGCATGTTTTACAGCCCCAGCTTTAAGCCACCTGCCAAAAAAAATAAATAAATAAAAATAAACAACTGGAAAACCACCCCATCAAAAAAAAAAAAAAACCCCACACAACGAAACCAAAAAACTCCCAAACAAACAAAAAAACTCAAACACCAAACAGAACAAACCAGCACCATTCACTTCATTTGGGAAGACTGATTTTCTTTTTAGTTGGGTGTCTTGAACCTTTATTCAAGTAACACATGGTAGAGAAAACAGAGGTCTCATTACTGTTTCAAATACATAAAATCAAGCTCTGTTCGAGATCATCACTGAACAGTCACTTTCTTTGTAATTATCAAAAAGTATCAATTAACAGACTGCAATGATTGGTGAAAAATATTATGTAAGAAAACAACTCACAAAACAGGTGCCCCTACAGCCATAACTTACTAGCCAAATAAATATCCTGGTGCACCAGGCAACCAGAATTCCACTGCCAGTAACAAAATATGAGACACGCTCTGCTTTGGTCTTCAAGTCTTTATTAGAATATATAACCTTCACTTTTTACATAACAGCCCTGTTATCATATTTTCTTTCATGAGGAGCAAGGAAAGAAAGAAGCATAGCACAGACTTCAGACTTCAGCAGAGCAGATTTCAGCTTACTGAAGGAACTGGTTGATGGGATCCCAAAGAAGGCAGCTCCAAAGGATAAAAGAGTTCAGGAAAGCTTGCATATTTTAAAGGAAAACACTCTCCCAGCCCATGAAAAATTTGCCCTGATACTCAGGAAAACCAGCATGTTTAAATGTAGCCAGAGCTGGTTTGGCTAACAGTAACTGAAGACTAAGCTCCAAAGCAACAAGGCAGCACATGGAAGTTGGAGGCAGGGCAAGCCTGTAAAAGAATTTTAGGCATGTAGGGATGGTGTTAGGAGAGCCAAAGCTCATCTAGAGTTGACACTTGCAAGGGATATCAAATGGCAACAAGAGCAGCTTCTACCACTGCTCTAGTAGTAAAAGGCTGACCAAGTAAAGTGTGTGCTCACTGCTGAATGAAGACAGTGATGTACTGGCAGAAGGAACTAAGTAAGAGGTGCTTTCTTTGTTGCAGTCTTCACAAAGCCCCTCCACCTTCCATGCTCAGTAGTACAGTAGAAGAAGATGGCCTACCAACATGGATGAGAGCTGTCAACCATTCCTGCCAAAACTCAACCCATCCAGCTCCATGCAGCTGATGGGCTGTATCAAAAAAACTGGCTATTATCATAGTAAGACTGCTTTCTGTCATCTTTGAAGTGCTGTGGAGATGACAGGGGAAAGTACTGGTGACTGGACAACAGTAAACATTGCACACATCTTCAAAAGCAGGCCAAAAGGTGGTCCAGAAACTGCAGATCAATTGGCCTTCTTAGGTGTCAGAGACAAGTCATGAAACGAGTCATCTTGGAGAACACTTATAGGCACCAAGAGTGAATCATGACTGAATAACTTGATTGCCTTCTCTGACAAAATGACCAGATTTGTGGTCGTCAGTGGATGTCACTCACCTCAACTTTAGCAACACTTTCAACACTATCTCCCACAATATTTCTCATATTCAATTTTAGGCCTTACAGTCTGGATGGATGGACAATTAGATAGGTAAAATACTCACCAGATGGACAGTTCATTGCTGTGGTTTGTGGCTCATAGTCTACGTAGAGACCAGAACCAAGCAGAGTAACAGCAGCAAGGGTCTGTCCTGGGACCTAATATTTCTATCAGTGAGCTGGATAAGGTGATGGATTATGGTGTCAAGTTTTCAGATGACACCAAGCTGGGGGACCAGTTGATATGTAAAGGCAGGGCTGATGTTCAGAAAGATCTGGACAGGTAGAAGGAATGGGCTGACAGAAGCCTACTGAAATTTAGCTTGTCCTCACCAATGTGTAACCCTGCTCTGGAAAGGCAAAGCACCCTGACATCAACAAGGGTCAGCAGCACCTTGAGTTCTACTGACAGCAGGGTAGCCAGCAGGTTACAGGCAGTGGCCATTAACCAGCTCAGCACTCATCAGACCGCACCTACTGGGATCAATTCCCTCCCTTTCTGTAAAATGTAGATAAAAAGAAGTGAGTTCAGCAGAGGTTCATCAAGGCAGTCAGAGAAAAGAACATGACAAGGCTGAAAAAGATGAATTTACTTAGCCTGAAGAATGGGTGAGGTGGTCTCAGTGGGGAAGCAACAGCAGCTCCCCAGTGCCTGAGAGGTTACCAAGAGAGCAGAGCCAGAGTCGTGGATCACAGGAAGGTGGGAGAGTGGGCATTAACTCAAACACAAGAGGTGCAAACTGTAGCTAAGGAGAAATCTTTTTCCCCATGAGGACAGCCTGGTAGTGGAGCCAGGACCCTGAATATGATCCTATGAAACATAAAAATAGTTGACAACTGCATCTACAAATCCTCGCATGCCAGGCTTATATAGCAGGATCTGAAAACAATAAGCACACACTGAAAAGGATTAAAGGCCAGTAAGTTTTTCCCATCAGTGATTATGGACGGTGAATTTAAGCTCTCTCGTTATGATATGCATGTAATTTTGAAAATGCCACTGGTTAGCAACAGAGGACAAATGGAAGAGATTGGTTGTATTCAGAGGTAAAGTCCAAGAATTATGGTTTAACAAGTCCATAAACTTAGAGTTGCACATTCTTCTGGGAGAGAGAAGTAGGAAAAACTTTTCCCATAACACTGATAAAGTGTCAGGTCACCAAAAACAACAACAACAACAGACCGTTCAGCAGGCCTAGTTAAAACACCTGACCTCTGAGCAACACAACCGAGGATTTCTCCCGAACCAAGTTAAAACCTATCAGTGCTGAACTGAATAAGGCAATTTCAGCTGCTTAAATGTAGTGGTTAACATGCATTCAAGTGAAGTTACAGTAAACTAGAGTGCAAAGACATATGATCATTTGTCCTACATAGAATACTGTCATTATCACATCTTCATTTTGGACATGCAATATTAGTGTAATTATAACTTGCTCACATTTTTAATGACCATTTAGTCTGACTTCATATTCAAATTAAATCTTTAGTCATACACTATAAGCAGGCTGTCTTTTGATAAAGTGCTTTTCCCTGATATGTTTAAGCTTTCTTATTCCTCGTTAGACTTCACGATTACTCAGAGCAATGCAGCCCCTTGCTACTTAAAAGCTAACATATTTTTTTAAGAAAAAACAGACTGACTGAAGAAAAGAGCTATCAATAATACCATCCACATTCAGATACAAAATTCCATGAAGGGGTGAATAATTCAATAATTCATCATGTGCAACTTCTGATAGGGTTATATCCCTGCTCTCACGGACATCTGAATTAATTGTGGCAGCTGGTGACTGGCTGTATGGCATGCTGTAAGTCTGACCTACTGTGAGGCCTCAGCAATGAGGCAGCAGCATGCTGGCAGAGATGGCACAGCAGATGCCCTTTTAGCGTTCACTGTCCAGACAGAAGCTACGCAAATACACCAGTCTGTAAATGGGAAGAAACAATTTAGGGTAAGGCAATGCAACCATGGATGAGGGAAAGACAGTGGTAACACAATGGAATTTAGCAAAAAGACACAGTACAAAACTGCTGCATACCTCTCTGTACCTCTCTGCTCTATGCTGGAGTAAAGATGCCCAAGATAGCCCAGCTACTAGTAAGAGCTTGCACAAACCTCCAGGCAACTTGCAGTTCTCTCCAATAGCCAAATAGCCTAAGTAATTACATTTGTGCATAGGACTTTTGTCAGCATGACTGAACTGAAGCAGTACCATTTTCACCACAGCTACAGACGCGTATCAAGAATGATGGGGATGTTTTGAATGCCATCTACAGTCCTGTGAGGATGACACAACACCCAAAGAACCACTTGTTGCAATCAGTTGAATCAGAAGTACAAATGAGAGCAAAAGACAGAAACCATGTGTGTCAAAACCAGACCTTTCCTCCAACTATAATCTTCATACACAGCACTCATTTTTAGTTTCTGCTTCACGAAGTTTGTTGAATGGGTTTCTGGAGAATAAACAACTCTTATAAACCAGACTTCTCACACCTAACAATTCACTGTATCTCTAAAAAGCATGGAGTTTGAATCTGGGCATCTCATGTACAGCCAGAGATGTTTTACATGGAAATCACAGGCACCCTTAAACAATATTTGGCAACCAAATACACTGAAAAATTAGATTTAACATTTTTTCCTGGGCACAGTGACCTCAGTAATAGCAATTTTATGCACAGCATTCATGAGTCTTTTTCAGTGCACAGTGATTTTGAAAGCCAAACCAAACAGACTTGGAGAACAGGGTAATAATTAGAAAGCATGTTGAGGGGTGGGGGGTCAGGGGGGAATATACATATATGTAATATATACATTACTATTCCTTCCCTCACTACTGAATCTGAAGACAGCTCACCTGGAAATAATTCACAAAAGGTGTTGCCTAAGATTTCAATTAATACCAAAACATCTACTATCTGCATAAAAAATATTTTTTTATATAACATAAACCAGAAATTTTTGTGTGATTATCCAGGAAAAAGAAGGTACAATGGCAGCTTATGTTAACATACCTGTACTAGCCTTCATGCACGAGCACAGGTTAGAAATAAAAAAGGAGGGCACAGAGGGGGGATGTTGGGAAACACCAGTAGTTAGAAACCAGGACAGCTATCCATGGTTACCAGAAAACAAGTACTCTCATTTCTCAGGCATGTTAAAATTACAGAAACACACAAAATAATTACACATGTGCTAGCACAGGCTACGATTAACTTTCATTTTGCAGTTTACTGTGTGCTACAAGCCAATGTTTGTCAAATTTAATGCACTCCACACCTCAAACCTTGCTACAGAACAAGTCAATCCATAAAACAACACTCTTTTTCCCACAGAATGTGCTGTACTTTAATAACCAGCTATAGTATCCAGAGAATTGCAGTTATACTGCATTTGTCCCTATGGACAGAAAGGCATATCTTGAATTCCCAGCATAATAAGACCCAAAGCCAAAAGCAGCACAGCTGTAATATAACATTTTTCAATGTAAATGTGACTGAGGCATTTAAGAGAAGACAGATTCCAAAATGAAATATAGCAGAGAGATTAGCAAAGCCACTACGACTCAAATAACAGTGAATTCTCCAAGGGTTCAAGCTTATCTGAGTCTCAGCAGCAGCATAATACAGCAAAAGCCCAAATCACAGATGCAGGGATTCTGAAGCACTACAGCAACTAGATATATACCACTAAATAAATCATCATCATGAAAATGTGATTTAACAACAATTCCTAAATGATGAAACTTTGTTTTAAGATTAAAAGCAGAATAGAAGCAGAAACTGAACACTGTCTGAATAGTATAAATTACTGCAGCGGGTGGCCATGGCAAGGTGTTGGTAGGGGGAGAGCTGCAGGGGCAGCCTCCATGGGGAGAGGAGACAGAGGCTGCCATGTCCAGTCACAGCCTGTTCAGCCAGCTCTAGCAGACCCATGGCAAGGCACAGCAGCCAAGATGGTGGTGCCTCTGTCAAAACATACTTCAAAAAGGGCAAAACCACAAAACAGTCAGAGGAGGGAATGAAAAAGAGAGTAAGAAACAGGAGAGGGAACACCAAGGTCACAGAAGGAAGGGAGAAGGGGCTCCGTGGCAGAGCAGGTATTTCCCTGCAGCCTGTGGAGAGCCCATGCCAGAGCAGTTGGAAGTCTCATGAAGGAACGGAGCAGGGGAAAGGGAGCGAAGGAAGGACTGGCAGAGAGTCGATACCTGCATAGTGAACATACACCCCTATCCTCCCTGTGCCCCTGCAGGAAGCAGAGGGTAGAAGAGTCAGGATTGAAACGTTAAGCCTCAGAAAGGGGGCAAGAAAGGTGTTGGTTTAATATTTGTCTGTTTCTCACTACTGAAATCTATTCTACTTGGCCAAATTCCTTTTCGACAAGTTGGGTCTGTTCTGCACACAACAGTGGTCAGTAAGTGATCTGTTTCAGGAGGGTGAGTGAGCAGCTGGGTGGGTGTTTGTCCCTTAGTCAAGGCTAATCCATGACAATGGGGTTGGTTGAGAACAGAGAAATAAACTGTACAAGGGCAAAAGCACTGTATTTTTTCCCCTCAAACCTAATAGTATTGTAAGGAAGTTATGTTAGTTCTGGAAAAAAATATTTGTAAGCATGGCAGACACAGTGTTAAAATTCTTAGTAAGACCCACAATCTTACAATTCCCAAGAAACTGGAATTTTTTTCCAAGATTGTAGTTGGCAGTTTACTAATTTATCCTGCAAGAAGCAAAATGGGGTTTTGGGGGTTTTGTTTGCTTACATGATATATATTATTATATGATACTACACTTAATGAAGACAAAACATGCCATGTGGAAATCTGTGTTTCATTGGTAAAAGCGGTACCCAGCTAACTCAAGGCAAAAGGATTTTTCCTGAATAAATTTCTGCTTAATCCATAAATCAAATGTTCTGTGATACAGTCAAATTAATACTGCTAGGAAATTTGGTCATTTGCACCATCTGTGTTTTTAACACTGTTAGTGTTCCATTATGAAATGTTTTGGTCCTTTATTTTACTGTTATCTGTGTTTGGTTAATCAGATTCTTTCCTTTAAATTTGCAAAATATCTACATCTTAAATGGACTTTGTTTTTTTATGCTTGAGAGTCAATCTGAGTGAGTTGTAACTGTAGTTTTCCACAACTACAGTCACTTACATATCCTGGAAAGCTATAGCATTAAGGTTTGCTTCTTGTTTCCATAAACTCTCTAGTTTTCTGATGATCATTCAATTTGTGACCAAGAGGTGGCTTTTTATCAGGCAAAACACAGGGCTTTTACAGCTTCTCAGTCTAAAGAACGCTTAAAAAAAACTCTACCATCTTCTTTTTCTTAAACATAATAGAAAACTGTTCAACAGAACTCAGCTCACACCTTTTTTGACAGTCGCTGCCTCACTTGACTCTTCAAATATCTCCTTATGCATTTAAGCACTGTTGACAAGAACATCGTTGAAAGCTATGAAACAAGTTGTATCCAATCCTCCATGGCAACTATGACACAGGTCACAGAAGGATTATCACTGGGCTCCCAACAGCTTTGAAGAAAACCCATGCTACTTTTACACCAACATTTTATTAAAGAATTTTCCTATTCTTATTACCACCAGCCTGTACCCACAAGAAGATGCAGTGATGTAAGCAATGACAAAGGAAAATTTCCATTGTACGAGCTTTGCTTGCAGCAGATTTAGAAAGCAAAAAGACAAAGTTGCCAAGAGCTTTCAGCATCTTGCATATGCTGCAGCTCTCACTGCTCCTGCCAGCTGTACAGCTGAACCAGTGATAATGCCGGCTGGAAATTTTACAGTAAACACACTAGCACAGAGAAGACTCCAAAGGGAAAATATGAAATGAGCTTTTGGCAAAATAATAAGATAAATACAAAGAGAAAGCCTAGTAGGCTGGATGTACCGTAAAGAGCAGTAATAGTTTTGTAGTCACATCTATGAGGAAACTCCTGAATGCATTAGTTACCATGCTCCTAAGCAACTATATGCCAGGCAGCTTTCACACATGTGTTTTCAAAGCATTACAAATATGGAGTAAGTGCCAAAGTCATTATCCTCTCTCCCCTAAAAAGCCTGAGCTAAAGAATATCAGGCACATGCAGTTACCATTCATGCTAATCAGCACTGCTGTAGAATGGAACAGCAAAGAAACAGATCCGCTTGGTATTGAGAAAAATAATTTTTCCTTAAGTAATTAGCCTAATAAAATGTATTCACCAAGTATGCCTTTTAGCATATACCAGCCATACTTTGCAAAAAGGCTCCTGAACAATATTGAGAAATTATACAATTTTACACCTTGCAATTCATAAACCAAACATTTCACTCATTTTAGTCCGGATGAGCAAGTATCATCAGTCCAAACAGATTTTTGTACATTTGGCCATGACAAACAGAAACAGATGGGAATCCGCTTTCTATCTGCTACGTAAAAAAAGAACATATGTAGGTTTCTTAAAACACAATAAAGAAAGTTTTTAATCAATGTTGACATTTGCTGTGCACCAGTCTCTCTTTCAAGAATCAGGGTTAGAAACTGTGCTATAACACATTATTTTCACAGACCCATTTGGTCTCTCTACAACAATGAAAGCCAAGCTGGATTCTCAGCAAGTGCTTAACAGTCTTAAAGACCATAAAAGTCTGAGTATGGAAGAAAGAACTTGAATACACAGCCAATCACATTTTGTAAAGCACACACAGAAGTACTGTTAGAAACTGGAACATAACACTGAGCAACACCTGAAAAAAGGCTTTAACAAGTACATCAGGGGTAACATACACAGCAGAGAAACACAGAAATGTTTATATTAGTGTTTGAGGTGTGGAAAAAGGTGTTAATATACAGACAGTAGAATGAAATTTGTTACTTTCTGAAAAGTGTCACAAAAGATACTCAGATATATATCTGTGACAATCCTGCCAAAAATGTTGATTGATGACAAACAAGTTAATATTCCTCAAGTCTTTCACAGTATCAAAACAAAGTAGTTTGAGGCATACGTACTCCATGGCATTTCACAAAAGAATCATGTAAGTCAGGGAATAACAGTCTTTACACTAAATGTAAAATCCTGTGTTGAGTGTAGTCAGCGTAAACTACATTTGCAGCCAGTGGCAAACTTGTCAATATAGTCAATGGAGTTTATCATACAATTCATGTCTTGCTTAAACTCATGCCTAAGGTCTCTTGCTAAAGAAACTGCAGTCTGAACATACTTAATTCTCCCTGCAGACAACACTACACAAATCTGCAGTGACTAGTAGCTCAGCTGTACACACCAAGGATAGCTAAAGTCAGTCCAGCATATTACAGCATTAACCAGTCAAAACAGTAAATCGTAAAACAACAACAAAACAAAAAAAAACAGAGGGAGAACATTAAAAAAAAAAAAATTAATCAGGAAACTAACTTGAAAACACAGATTTAACAGAAAAAGAACAAGAAATCTGAGGATTTCTCACCAGCAGAATCTTAGATGTGGTTTTGTAATACTGAGGGCAGACACCTCACATAGAATTGAAGTTTTACAAACTTTGCCAACAACTTAGTCTATAATATAGTTCTCCAAAACCATAACTTCCAACAAACACCATACAGAAATTTTTTAACTTACATACATCTTCTTGCAGCACTCTACTACAGCACTCCCTCACCGAAAGACCACTAGTGGTACGTACAATTAAAAACATTTACCTGCTGTCCATATCATAAATTTCTCATGTAGAAACTTCAATGAAAGTAAATGCATATATATGCACACAGATTTTCCAAATTCCACAAACTTTCCTGGTTCCATAGCTCTTAATCCCTTGGAAAGAGATTTTTAAAGGAAAAATAAATTCAGCGCTATTTACTCTCTACCAGGTCACACCCATAGAGAATGTGTTTGGCTGTTACTTGCATCTGCTTGAGTAAAGGTGTCACACAGAAGTGGCTCACACACAGGTGTAGTAAGTATATTGCAGTTGGGAAACTTCAGATTCTGTTTATTCTGCATTGAGAAATATTTGTCAGTGCTGTGCTAGTTATTACACAAGCTCTCTAAAAATCCTAATACTAGATATTTCATAATTAGATAGCCTTCCATCAAGAAAGTGTTCTTCTAAAAGGTAAAGTAAATAATCTTTCATGCAACTGAAGCATATATGCCTTTTCTTGTATCATTTTGCCTGGACACAGAGAAGCAAGGAATAACATCCTTCTTAAAAGAACCTCTTGAAAGGCTTGCGGTATCATGCCTCTGTCCTCTCTTTTTCAGACTAATCAAAGTTAATTGTCTAATTCTTATTGCCTACTACTATGCTCTCTTTTTCATATTCATACTTACTGATGTGTTCTAGACAAATTGGAAAGTTCTCCGAAGTGAGGCTTCGTCACCTTCAGATGAAACAGCAAACTCCCATGTTTTCCATAACAACACTGTTGTTAATGCAAAATACTACACATTCAGCAGAAAGGTAAAAATTTTCATTACTCAAACAGTATCAACAGCATGGATAACCTGAGAAGAATTTGTGCTAAGCCCTAAACTCTCCTTTATAACTGCAATATATTTAATACCAGCTGTGTACAGAAAACACATAAAAATCTGTGTATTTTAGAAAATGTCACAAAATGTCAAACTTTCAATTATGTATTGTCATGACAAAGTAGCTGCTGTAGTAAAAACATTAGTTTGAGCCTAAGCTTGCAATAACAAATAGATACAATGTTTTGCTTATACACAGAAGTATTTCCCTTATTTTTTCCATTTTCTTACTAACTTAAAAGTACAACTACTGCTACCCAGTTTAGAATATTTTCTTCACTAAAAAAAGCATGCTGATAACAATACCATTATTTCCACACAACAGAAAAAAGTAATAGCAAATACGGTACTGAAAAAGTTAATTTCCCCATCAAAAAAAAAAAAAAAAATCTTGTCATTGTTTCTTTGAGAAACTTAAAATTTGTGAATGCTGGAAAATTAGAGAATTTCCATTCCTTTGTCTCAGAAAATGCTGTTCAGTTTTCTTTGGTTTTGTTCAGGAAAATTATGGCATCTCAAAATTATCCTTGCTGCCAATGCCGAAGTCTCATCACTTTCTTCACTATTATGCTCTTAACAGTTGAAACTATTGTAGCAATTCCAGTAAGGAGCCTCCTACAGACACTGTCTTTTATCTAATTTCCAAAAGCAGCAGCTCATGCCAATAGCACACAAGCTCCTGCAGTACCAGAAGCTGCCAAAGGACCTCCAACTCACCTGCTGTCAGGAAAGAAAAATCAATTCTTAAAGTAATACATAAACCCCACCGTCTTCCCTTATGACCCTGCTGTGGGAAGGATATCACCTAATTCCAGAGCAGAAACGAAAGAGGAGAGCAGAAAAGCTGAGTGAATTATATTTTTGGGAACAATGATCCAGCTACAACTACAAAACCAACATCTTCAGATACCATGTAATGGCATTAGACCTACAGATCAGTTTCACCTGTAAAGCAACAAGGCAAAGAGCCACACTACTGATAAATGTAGAGGGATACCTGGCTTATCCTAATTTTAAATATTTCTCTTGCAACCAAAAGAATATTCTTCTAGCAGTTACTTTCTGTAAATGCATATTTAGCCATATTTTGCTTATAATTAAGCCTACTTTATCTCCTAACCACAGCAATCGATCTCCATCATAATTTGCTTACAACTCCCATAAATTCCTGTGTTCTTAGAATAAAGCTGGCGCAAAATCATTTCATTCTATCCACTAAGATGCAGAAGGCATATTCTTTGCATAATACGACATTAATGAGTTACATTGAAAAAATAATCAGATAATCATGAAATCTTATGCAGGTAAATACAAAAAAAGTGCTAATGCACTAGCCCAGATGCTATTCTGTGCTTGAAAGATTCAGAGGAAATCAGGAGATTAAGTGGCTTCCAATTATCACAATTTCCTGTGCATTCCCCTTTCTTTTGTCTGTAGCTGGAGGCCAGCTGTAGCATAATAAAAAAAAATATCTGTACCCTTCAGGCTGGTTTTCTTCCTGTTAGAACACAGCTTCATAGAGCTGTTCAGCAATAGAAACCTCCAAAATGGAGAGTCTCTGCTCCCTTGCCACACCTGTCCTCCCAAGGGTGAAACACAAGATCATCAGCCTACTGCAGAGGCTCCACATCACCCACGGATTCTTTTACATGAAAAGTCTTCAACTGGTGAAGTCTTCCAGGCTTCCTTCCTACATGGGGAAATGTGATTAAACACAGGAGCCCCAGAATATGATCCATTATCTTAACTTTAATAATGGATTTATCTTAACAATGAGGGTATAGTATAACATAATCAGATTTTACCAATTTTTCCACCTAAAAAAAGAGATAATTTGAGGGAAAAAAAGATTTTAAAAACATTTTTCAAAACTAAAGGAAACAAAGAAGCTTGGGAACAGTTACTATGATGGTATAGTTTTATTTACAGACATGCTCAGAGAAACAAAATTCAAAACTGGTTAGACAGAACTTAAGCATATGGATTTTCTGCAGCTTTCCTTGTTACATCATTCCAAACACTTAAAAAGCTCCATTGTCTGTCACCAATATATATCACATCCTCTAAAGCTAAATCAATCTTCAGGATTGACTCCAGCAGTCTAGCAGCTTAAGGATGTCACTAACATTGAAATATCAGCTATGCCTGGTGCTATACTCAAGCCTATGGGATCTCGCACAAATTTACATCCTGTAATGTTCACTCAGAACTTGTAGGTATGAATCACATTATTACTGAAAACTATTTGCATTTAATAGATTTTATTTTTAAATCGCTACCATTTTAACTACTGTTTTCAAGTATGTGAACAAGTCCAAGATATTAATGTAAACACCTTCCAAGATGGAGTTCAGCTTCAATAACTAGTTTAAATTATTTTCAAAGTAGTTTAGGTTTAGTAGCTTATAAAGCAGCTTGTGTAAGCTTAAAGAAAACCATTTGATTTTCAGATCACACTGCTGGAACATCCAACAGTGATGTATAAGACAGGGAAAGAACATTAAAACGCAATTAGAGTTTCATCCTGCTAAATTCTCAGCAACTCCAGAAGGTGCTGAATGCCTTCATGCCCCTTTTGGAGTTTCTCGGTGCTCTGGCACATCTGAGTTTGGACTGTGTTCACAGACACATAAATCACCGAAGACCGCTTCCCCAAGACCCATGCATTTTTACAAGTCCCGTGCGAACACTGACAAAAGCATGTTCTGAAAGGACAACATAAAGACAGAAAAATCTTAGTATTTCTTAAGATTAGCTGGTGAACAGAAACAGAGTAATTTTTTTAGCTTATTTTGGGGAGGGGAGAGGCAAGGATTTTACTTAAAATAAGCCTGTCATTAGAAATGACAATGCCAGGAAACTAACACATAACCACTGTCAGGATTCAATTCACAAGATCTTCTTTGACTGTCTTCCCTCAAATATTTGAATGCATCCCTATAAAATAAAAGTTACATAAATAAATGCAGTAGAAAAAAAAATAAAAACAACAACAAAAAAAAAATCCTTCCCATTTATATACCAGAAAGTAAAAAAACCCAAAAAGATCTCTACTTGATGCATTGTGTGTGAAGAGTAACATTCCTGTCATTAATTATTGCTGCATGGCACTGAACTCCTATTTGAATAATAAAGGTGAAATTACTTTTGCTTTACCTATTTTCTTCAACAAATCTTACTTGTAGTAATTGAAAGTGCATTTTTAAGAGTACTTGAAGACATTTAAAAGAAGGTTACAGCTGTATTTTAGAATGATAACATTAAAATAAGGCAATAACAAACCAAATTCACAGTCAAGAGAAAATACATCAATTCATTATCCACAAACAACACTACAACTATAACTAGCCCTAGTACTACCCTTTTAAACTGCACTACAACATTCAAAAATGGTTAAATAAATAGAACATTGTTTGGCAGTATGTAGTAAAAGACCTGAGTTTAAGAAAGTATCTTACACTGTTAATCAGAAAAGCTAAAAAAAAACCAAGAACCCTAGATCAGGCTTTTTATTTTGTAGTGCTGGCCTTATCACTGTTACTATGTTTTATAGTGCTAAACTAAAAAAATGTAAAGACACGCCTCAAAAAAATAGACAGTGTAGTCTTTTAAGATTAAAGTTAATCTGTATGAGTCTAATTTCTACACAGGAAAAATGCTTTATCAATATATATCAATATAAATGGAAGTTCCAAACAAAGTCACACCATTGTATCTCAGGTTAATGTGATAAAATCTATAAGAAAAGACAAAAATATGAAGTTAATGAAAACCTTTAAGATCCAATGGTCTGAATAAAAAAAAAAAAAAAAAGAGAGAGAATAAACTTTCCTCCCTCATATATTATGCCAGTATCTTGAAAGAAAAATTCCACTAAAATGCTTACTTTAAAGAAACTGCCACAAGAGAAAAATTTTCTAAAGTTTTAACATAGTAAGTATTCTGTAGATCCTGGAGGTCATCTCAAAGCATGTGGAGGAAAAGAAGGTGTCATGGTTTAACCCCAGCCAGCAACCAAGCCACACACAGGCACTAGATCACTCCCTCTCACCCAGAGGGATGGGAGGAGAATCGGAAAGGAATGTAAAACTTGAGGGTTAAGACAAGAGCAATTTAATAGGTAAAGCAAAAGCCACACACACAAGCAAAGAAAAACAAGGAATTCATTCACCACTTCCCACGGGCAGGCAGGTGCTCAGCCATTCCCAGGAAAGCCGGGCTCCATCACGTGTAACGGTTACTTGGGAAGACAAACGCCATAATGCCAGAGGTCCCCCCCTTCCCTCTTCCCCCAGTTTATACACTCAGCATGGCATCATGTGGTATGGAATACATCTTTGGCTGGTTCAGGGCACCTGTCCTGGCTGTGTCCCCTCCCAATTCCCTGTGCCCCTCCAGCCCTCTTGCTGGCAGGGCCCACGGAACTGAAAAGTCCTTGACTTGGTATAACCATTACCCAGCACATCCATGTGCTGTCAACATTGTTCTCACACCAAATCCAAAACACAGCACTGCACCAGCGACTGGGAAGAAAATTAACTCCATCCCAGCTGAAACCAGGACAGTATCAGGAGCAGTCAACATGGATTCATCAAGGGGAAATATTCCAACCCCACCAATTCTGTGATTCTGTACCATGAGTCATTCCTTCCCCTTTTAGAAGAAGAAACCAAGTATGAATTCTGGAACTGAGAAGAATTTTCCATGGAGCTGTGACATCCAGGAAAGACACTGCAGTTGCCTGAAATGATAGAAAGGCCTTCTACTACCTCCAAATCCAAGACAGCAGCACGGGGAGGGCTGACAGTGTAAGCACCTCCATGTGCATGGATATTAGTTCTCTTCCCCATGGCCACAGTAGGAAATGCCTTCCCAATGTATGTCTCTACATTATTAGACTCTCTTGCATGTTTCTAACAGCTTAGACTCATGAAATACATATCATCCTCCTTGTGACAAGACAGACGTTTTTGAAGTCAAAGTACAGATGCATGTTTTAACTATGCATTCCAGCCTTTCACATGCCATGTAGAAATTAAAAATTTCTAATAGCAAAAAGGAGAACAAGGGGACTGCTCTCAGCACTCTTGTCTTGGGGAGGAGATAGCACTGTCAGGCACAAATTGTGGACATGCCTCAATAAAGCAGGACAGCCAATGTCTCAATAAATAGATGTAATCCTGCTGAAATTTCAAACCCTTTATTTCCAGGCCTGTTCTATTTTGAAACAATCTCTGTTATTCAAACAGCCTAAATCCTTAAAAGGAAAAAGAACAACACCTGCAGACCTGCAGACTTGTGAACAAAAACATACAACATGAAGTTCAAGGTCTACTATGCAAATAAGGCATAGTAGTTCCTAATCCTCCTCTTTTTGTGATTCTGCTGTCGAAAATAGAAACATTTGACTCCTCATTTCTTCAGGAAGTGCAGAACTGTAGAAAGTGCAAACTATAAGAAGGTCACCTTGTTATGAGCAAGGATTAAAACAGCAAAATAACGGAGCCATAACTCAGATTAAAAAATACAGTCTCTATAAAGTGTTTTTTATAATGTACATAGAAAGTAAAAAGAGCTTGTTCTTTTCTTAGCTGCAGGAAATACATTTGTAAACTTTTAAAAACTCACTATTTAGAAACAGATATTTAAAGGCTGCCTGAACTAAGCATCTGACCTCAAAATGATTTTCAGGAGTAAACCCCAGCTGAGCTACTGTGTTTACAATCATGATTATGATTGTCTCATTTTCTAAAAGCAAACATAGCCACAGAGTATAAATTTCTCTCCAGAAGGTATAAGTCCCAACACAGACTGAAAAAAATCCTCTCTTATCCAGCCAGTTCTCATATCTTATAATGAGCCCTATCACAGAGTGGAGTAATTAAGAGTTTATTTTATATAGGAGAGCAGCACTGGGGTTTACTCATGGCACAGGTGTAAGGCATCCATAATGAAACACTGCAAGAGAAAAGCTAAGGGAAAAAAAAAAAGATTACTTACTGCCTTTATCTCAGACTACAGCAGGCTTTGTTTGCTAATACCATTAACTTACTGGGCCAATTTTAAATCTTGGAATCTATTTACCCTGTATAAAAAGATTTCTATTTATGCACAGAAATTGTATTGACTGTGAATATGATACACTTTTATCGACCACATTCACGTAATGCTATGAATCTTCTTGATGCAGACATGTAACTTAATACATATATAAATACAAATCTCTAGTGATGAAACACAAAGCAGAAAAGTGTCAGAAAATAGAAGAATTTTTATAGCATGCTTCAGAATTACCCAGTGTACAGAAATTCTTAAAGTTTAGAGCTTGTTATCAGGGACAGCTCACATGGTAAAATGATTTTTATATACCACTGATTCCTACGATGGAGACATCACTAACAAAAAAATATCCAACAAAGTACAGTGTGTATAAGAACATAAAAAGCTGCAGTTTAAGCATATGCAAGAAAATCACACAACTGGAGCAATTTAGAATATTCTAGTGCAAAACCGATGCCACTTTGCAACACTAGCATGCAAGCCATACTATATTTCCCTGAAACCCACTACTAAAAAACATTACAACTTTTAATTTCAGCCTATCAACCATTATTTCTGTACACTTCAAAATCTGCTTTACTGAATGCTCTCCCTAACTGCTCATAGGCATGAAAAGGTTTCAGCTTTTGTCTCAATTCGGGGGTGGGGTGGGTGTTAATGTCAGAAAAGCATCTTGTCAGATAAGGCCTAAGAATCATCATTATCACTTGCATTAAGTACCTGATTTACTAACCAAAGATGCTCCAAGAACAGGTTTTGTACTCACTCATCTTTCTTGTGATTCTTTTTTGGCACATTATTTATACCATTAATATAATGAATATCCTTCTAAGCATTTGCAGCAGGTGGAAAACAATGCTCAGAAAATACTGGTTTTTAAGATGTATACTCATAAGAAAAAGGAAAATATCAAAAGCTCTTAACATTTCACTATAAATATTAGAAATTCACTTCTACAGCACAGTAGTTTTGCAACACCATACAACCTGTACAGTTAAAGTTTCATGGCAT
This sequence comes from Falco rusticolus, assembly GCF_015220075.1. Lineage (NCBI taxonomy): Eukaryota > Metazoa > Chordata > Aves > Falconiformes > Falconidae > Falco > Falco rusticolus. The sequence continues at coordinate 53,732,081 of NC_051210.1, forward strand.
TATCAACTTCTGCTTACTATACCTTCTTGATGAGCATATTGCACCATACATTTGTATGTGCTCTTAAATGCCTTGTTTTAAAATTCCTACAAGACTCTGAAATTACAATACTAAACTAATCATTTACTACTATTTGCCTACCTGGCTTTTTAATACATTAACTTACTAATTATTTTTAGCAATGTTTAAATATGTGATACTTTATCACAGGACAAAGGACTTATATATTTGTATCTCTAAACTCCACAATTTTAATTAATGCATCTTTGGCTAGCTCATCACCATCTTTTCATTCTCAGGCACAATGCCCTGTCTTCACATAACACAGTTGTGTGATAACTCCTACTGGAAATATCAAATATATCCACAAGACAAGACATTTTTAATAAAGTCAGGAATTTAACAAAATCCAGCTGTTTTTATAACATTATAATTTAATATTTGCATCTTAATTTTAGAAGCAGTTATTTAATTCACATCCTTATTTTTGACCAGAAAGTATTTTTAATGGTTTAACCTAACAAGTCTATTTTTTCTACTGAAGTTTTCTACTACTGAAGCTGCAATGTGACTCCATCAATGACAGATTAAATTGATCAGTGGACCTGCTTAAAGAAAATGGACTTGACATGTATAAAATATTATATGGACCATTGCCTAAATATCACATAAACAAAGAATGGTGGGGGTTGGAAGGGACCTCTGGAGATCATCTACTCCAACCCCCTGCTAAAGCAGGTTCACCTGAAGCAGGTTGCACAGGGTTGCGTCCAGTCATGTTTTGAATGTCTTCAGAGAAGGAGACTCCACAGCCTCTCTGAGCAGCCTGTTCAGTGCTCTGGCACCCTCAAAGTAATAAGGTTCTTCCTCATGTTCAAATGGAACTTCTTGTGCTGCAGTTTGTGCCTGTTATCCTTTGTGCCGTTGCTTGGCATTACTGCAAAGAATCTGGCCCCATCCTCTTGACACACCCTTAAATTATGTAGATGTTGATAAGACCCCCTCTCAGTCTTCTCCATGCTAAACAGGCCCAGCTCTCTCAGCCTTTCCTCATAAGGGAGATGCTTGAGTCCCCTCATCTTTGCAGCCCTCCACTGGACCCTCTCCAGCAGCTCCCTGTCTCTCTTGAGCTGGGGAGCCCAGAACTGGACACCACACTCCAGATGTGGCCTCACCAAGGCAGAGCAGAGGGAGAGGATGACCTCCCTCAACCTGCTGGCCACACTCCTAACACACCCCAGGATCCCACTGGCTGCCTTGGCCACCAGGGCACACTGCTGGCTCATGGGCAACTTGCTGTCCACCAGCACTCCCAGGCCCTTCCCCGCAGCGCTGCCTTCCAGCAGGTCAGCCCCAGCCTGTGCTGGTGCGTGGGGTTGTTCCTCCCCAGGTGCAGGACCCTACAGATACGAGATATATATACACCGATAACTATACTATCTTGCCATACAATTTGAAGTAGATTTTTAACTCATGTAGAAAACCACATCTTTCTGGTACCTCCAATATTGAGATCTACCCTCTGATACTAAATTTAAGTAAATATTAAACCTTTTTTTAAAATCATAGCTGTAAATAAGTTTTTTTGTAAGCCAAATACAGTAGTCATCATCCAAAATTAAACCCTGTCTCTAATGGTATCCTAAAGATACCTGTGTAGATATTACTACAACCTCCCACATTTGCAGTGACGAACAAACATGATGTCAGCATATGGACACCACAGGCATGTCCTGGATGTTTAATGTAATTCAGATAGAAACTTAGTAGAGGCAGAGACAGTGAGTAGCTCCGACTTCATTAAAACATTGCTGTTTGTAGAGTTGTGTAATGAGAGAAAGCAAGAAATAAACAAATACTTCAGACATAAACAAAATGCAATTATAAACATGAATAAGTGCAACCAAATATAAGCCCTTCCCCCTCAAGTGCCATACTCAATTTGTAATAGGATCAATGTCTGTTGTTCATAACTTGAAAAAACAAAGGAAATCACTCATTCATATTTTATAAATACATTAATAGGTAGCTTTATTAAAAGACAACCCTTCTTGAAAAAAAATCTTTGAAGTTTCCTTGACTTGTGTTTTAGGATATTTGCCTTATCCTATAAGCCCTAAATATGTCTCACTTCCTAGGTCTCAATATATATTTATGCAATTGTCACTTCCTTATTTAACATTCAAACTTCTATTCTGGACAGCATTGAGCTAAGCAGAGGTGATACTGCACTGTTACAATGCAGTACGAATAACAGCCTGAGTGTTTAAAGGCACCAGACGGACGGACAGATGAGGCTTTAAAAGAGTGGTGTATGTGCAGCAAGTCACAGTAAATGGAGTGGCTGTAAACCCAAGGAAGGACCCTGACGAAAGCAGACACAGGCAGGGGTGGGGTGGGGTGCTGACTGCACCCAGGCCACAGCATAGTCAAGGCGACAGCACAGGGGCCGCAAAGGCACCGCGGAGCTTAACCCGGCCTGAGCACAGTCTGCAGAAATCACAGAGAATCATCACCCATCAGGGAGAAAACAAAATGTGTGTCGACAACTTGAAAGTCAGTGCTCCATTGTCTGTCATACCTCAACAATGAGTCCCAGCTGGACTGCTGGGACACCTCAGGAAAGATGTCAGCTTGAGAGAATGAGTCTAGTACCATGAGTGAATGAAATCTACAAAGAAATACATGTGAACAAAATTTTTGTTTAAAATTGTTAAAAATCACCTTCCCCTCCTACAGTCTTGAACTGAGCTTTTCTATCATGAGAAAGAGTATGAAATGCAATTATTTAACATCTACTTCTGTTGTCAGTACTGGAAGTGATCATCTGAGCACTACACAGATACGGAACAGGCCATTTGACATATCCAGTTCATTTCTGGGCTTTCAGTTTTGCTGGATTCCATTTTGAATAACATGTCAACAAAGTCTAGTTTGATTCACTTCTGAGCTCAAGTGATATTTTAACTTAGGCTTGCCAAAGAGAATTGCAAAGGTGAAGAAAAGCACCAATTTTGTTCCAGGCTTGAAGCACCACTAAACTTGCTTTGTAGACAAAACAAAAATCAGCTAAAGGACTTGAGTTTCAAATTTAGTCTTTCACTCTTCAAACAACTAGAGGGAAGAAATGCCCCCGAAAGTATAATCAGTCACAGCAAGTTGTGCACTGGGGACGCACACAGACTGTTTGCAACCAACTCCTGCGAGGTACACAGCTCTCAACATCACCGTAACAGGCTCCAAAGGGAGCAGTGTCTTAACTGTTCGAAAAGGTCTAGCACAGTCCTAATAGAAAGGATTTTTAAAGGAGCGCGGGGGGGGGGGGGGGGGGGGGGGGGGGGGGGGGGGGAGGGGAGGAGGGGAGGGAATCTTCTAGAAGTTTAGAACACACCAGGATTGTGGAAACTTCCACAGAGGAAAACAAAATGGCTGACCGTGGTCTAATGTAACCAGACCTCTTTGAAACTACTGCAAAAAGTTCAGGTAAAATGGTAGCTACATCATACTGGTGGCATCCAATAAAACGATCCTGATAAGGATTTGTATCATTTTTAAAAGATTCGGGAGGAGAACTAATCTGCAAAAAGTCTGAATTTTCACTACTTCTACTGATTATTTTTCTTTATATTCCTCACCTTTCCAATGTAACTTTTCTACTGCTCCAAGGTTTCTGTACCAACAAAGCATAGATGGTCTACCATGTGTTGCATAGAACTACTCCTCAAGATTTACACTAAATGAAGTGGCTGCACAGTTTCAGACACTGCCAGAAACAATGGCACGGCCAAGGAGGGTGAAGCTACGTGGACGGAACACAGAGTTGGAGGGGACAGGAGAGCACAGCACGCAGCTGCTTGAGTTACAAAAGCCAGAAGGAGTGGGAACCAGCTGGAAAAGAGATTTGGATAAGGGCAGACAGAAGGTGGAAAGGTACGCACTGGAAGAACAGAGATGGAAATAAGAAGAAAAGACCTCTGAAAAGCAGGAATCAGGAGTAAGAATAGAGAAAGATGCAGGTGAGGAAAGAGACGTGGGGGAGGGAGGGAGGCGGGATGGATGACAGCACACACACAGAGGAGGCCAGTGACAGACTGGTCTGTAACCATGGGAATATTGTCTCCTCCAGACCTCAGAAAAGAACATCAAAATCTACATTGCTCTTTTGCCCGAAAGAAAAACTTAATCCAAAGGGCAGAGTTTATGCCTCATTCTTTCTGCTGTTGATTAACTGAGTGAACCTTGTAACAGCTACCAATCACTGTGAGCTTTAACATAAAAGATACGTACTGACCATGTAAAATTCCAAGTCCTGTTGCAAATCACACATGAGAAAATTTCCAATTCTAATTTTTTTTAAAATACATTTGCATCTTAAATTAAAGGATCTATTAAGAGATTAAACACTGCAAAATCAAAATTCTCACATGGAAAACACTAGAATCAAAACTGCATGGATGTGTTTAACCCATTCCATCATGTCTGTACATTATTGTATGTTTTTTAATGAAATAACCACACCTATTTCTAAACAGGTATTTTTCACTAAATGCTCCAGACAGATACAACCTTGGACAGAATAGGAATTTTGTAATTTCTACTGCTGCATGTCCTTGCAGACACTTGAAGATGTAAAAAGAATGCAGCAAAGAACACACTAAGGTATGGTAAATCTCATGTTTTAAGAAAAGAGCACACCTACCAGAAGAAATTGATTCCTTCCTTTACTCAGTCATAGAGTTCCTGTGTGATGGCATGCTAACCACAAAATCCAATTTTTCATGAGCAGTAGCTAATAAACCATTTCAAAAGGAAGCTGCAAAAGTGATGAGCTACTATGTCTGCAGTTTAAGTCAGCTAAACTGTGGTTCAAAGCGCTACAAGAGAATACTGACATTTGAAATGCAAGTCATTGGCATCTCATATTGGGCACTTTAAATCAACAAAATATTTCACCCTTTATAGCTTTTGAGCTTAAAGTTCCCCAGCTGTAAAATGCAGATAATAAAATGAACTAAGTCACACGATTATTGTGATGTTAAATTAATTTTTATGAAGTTTATAGATGCAATGATGAAAGTATTACAAAAACATCTAGAAGGAATTTTCTTTCTTTTTGATGCCTGGTTTGAATAATGAATGGTATGACTACACATTAAATGCCCTGATAAAGGAATACTGAATAAGTGAATCTTGTTAATGGAATAAGGCCCTATGGGAAAAATACACATCTGTTCATAAAATTAGTTTACATACTAACATAACAAGGGTGAATTAGTTTA